>NC_062531.1:22894626-22899626 GCF_022655615.1 Tachysurus fulvidraco | reverse complement strand
TCTTTTTCTAGTACGATACTTGTACTTTTACACGAGTATCGTTTACTAACACTTTATACAACACTGGTGCATTTATGTGATCTTTGCTGTTTAATCATTAAACATAACATCATTTTATTTGAACCAAATCATGTTATAGACCTTTCATCACACCTCTGAATCATATTTTTAACTGTTTATAAAATTGTTCTAACCATAGATCCCCTTTTTTTTACTTAAAAGAATGTTTCACCTTCTGATGAAGCATAACCAGAGATTCCACTTGTGTATTTATTATTAGTACCAAACGGAACAGAGAGCCGCTCCAAGAGCTCGCACTGTTTCATGCATTTACTGAATATACAGATATTTTGCCACCTACAGCCAGGAGAATAGGAAGCGAAGGAATCGCTTACGTCTGAGATCATCGTTAAAGGAAAAACGAACAGATTCTTCAACTGTTTGAGTGGAAGTTAAATAACTGTGTGTCGCTGTTGTGTGTCAATATTTCTGGAGTTTATACAGTTAGACAAGTCCTAAATATGAAAGATTAGCTACCCAAGTCAGTTAATTAGTTAATGAATTAATCGCAGATCTGCTGTTTTGTTTTAATTAGGGATTTTTTCTTTCCTCGGACCGAATTTAATGACTGTGGAAGATCACAGTGAGTATTTTGAGTAATATCCATTACACACATGTCTCACCAGAGAAGGTTCCTTTAGCTAGGCACTCCTTGATCCGGTTGGTTCGCCTGACATGGAAGGCCTTGGTGATCTCCTGGTTCATGAAAGCTTCATCATTCAGGATGTTGGCCACCATCATGCGGAGATCAAAAACCTCCAGCAGCTCAGCGATGTGAGCCACCTGCATCAGTTCCTTCTCATGCTCATCCAGCTTCCCTGTATAGAGATAGCGCAAAACAGCCCGGAACGGTCCCAGCTGCATGGACGGGTCCATGTGCACCACAGTCATTGGCCTGGAGTGAAAAGTCAAGGGATCGTCCACAATTTCCTCTTGCACGCTGAGGAAGGCTCGGCTGAACGCGGGGAGCAGACGTCCTCCGTCGCCTCCTCTAAGCGTCCCGTCGCTGGTACAGGCGCGCAAGTTTGCTCGCTCCCTTTCATCGCTGCTCTCGCAAACATCAAAGCTGGCTGCTCGCATCAGCAGCTCACGGCCAGAGAGAGGCGCCCGGGTGCGCTCTTTCTCTTTTTTCTCCTCAGGAGTGCGATGGTCGACCAGGAAAAGGTCGTAGAATTTGGATGAGGCTGTGGCGAGGTAGACACGGTGAGCAAAGATTCTTTGGCTCTCCTGGAGCACGAGAACGACGTCGGCGCACAGAGGGTCCTCCAACAGACGCCCTGGGTGCTCTTCCATGCTGCTAGGGGGAGGTGGCACTGTGATGATGGGTGGAGGAGGTTTGGGAGGAAGGAACGGGGCTTGGAGCAGAGGCCGCTGGACATTACGCAAGTGCGACTTCCAGAACTGCAGGTGACGGCGTGATATCAGGGCGGCACGGATAGCGTTGTCGAATACGTCCTTGATACCGAACTGGGCGACCACACTGGTCTCGTAATACGGGACCCCGAGCTCTTTTGCTACTTCACGGCCCTTCTCTGGCGGCAAAATCTCGTTGGATTTGATGGGCCTGTGAAGAAATGACCAAGGTTTAGTCAATGAACATTTAAAAGGCTTCACGTATGGGCACCAATGTACTGAGAACAACTGAATACTCTGAGCTGGAAGTTTATTATTTACTAATTATGGCAAACCTAAAAATCTTGCAGTTCAGAGCTCAATGCAAAATCATTATAGTAGCAAAAAGTCTTGCTGTTACACTGATGCCTTACAGCTCGGTTAAAGGGATAAACATTAGTGTAGTTGCCCGGCCAGGAAATAAAGCAAACATCTGTTTATTTTCCTGCTTGTAGAAATACAGCAGGAGGATTTTCGGCTCTCACCTGGCCAGAGGGCGCCGTGCTCTGTTCACTGCCTCGAGGTCGGCGTATCTCAGGTCCAGCTGGCAGCCCACAAGGATGACAGGAGCTCTGGGGCAGAAGTGTTTGATTTCAGGGTACCACATGGTCCTCACATGGTGCAGCGAGTTCGGGTTCGCGATTGAGAAACACAGCACCACCACGTCAGACCTGCCACCAACATCAACAGTGAGTGACGCAAAGTGTGTCTATGCAGCTGCTTTAAGAATGAGAACACGAGCTACTGCTGCTGCAAATGTAGCTAGGAACATAATAGCTCATCGTAAGAATGGCGCAGCTCACCGGCCGTAAGCAAAACGACGGTCCTTGTGATGATCCCCGAACGTGTCCCAGAGTCGCAAGGACACGCTGACATCGTCCACCACGTCCCTAGATCGCTCTAGAACCTGGTTGGAGAAACACACCTATCACATGCATGGAGATTTACCCAGGTCATTACTGTATATACATTTTACACACTCGACCCTGTGTAAGTTGTAAACAAAGCTAGCTACAGTACATGACAGAATATCCTCTGAATGACGCAGCATTTCCTCACCTCCTGGCACACTCTGTATTGGTCTATGGCCCAGACAGTGGGAACATGTGTGGCAAGGAGCTGGTACTGGGTCAGGGTGGCGTTGCAAGCTCGGGCGCAGATGAGCCGGGTCTTTCCCACTGCGTTGTCCCCGACAACCACACACTTGATGGTCTCGACATTTGGCCTCTCATAGTCCATATCAGAATCCATAAAATGGGACCTGAATAAATGAATCATATAAAAAAAAAATCATACTAATGAAGGACAGCGGTGGCTCAAGCGGTTAAGCCTCTGGGTTGTTGATTGGAATATCGAGGGTTCGAGCTCCAGCACACCGTATCTACCTCTGTTAGGGCCTTAAGCAAGACCCTTAACTCACTCTGATTGTGGCTGCCCCTTTACTCTGACCCTATTCCTAAGCTGAGCTGTGCAAAAAAAATAAAAAATAGAGTCCTGTAATGTATGCGGTACAAATAAAGGCTTCTTCTTAATATGTCAAGTGAGGAACCATAAAACCCTGTTGGAGTAAAATGTCAACCTAACATTGTGGAAGTCACATTTCCAGCAGCCTGGTGCCTGATGAGCTCTGTAACAATCTGGCGCTCATTTCCTAACCAGGGAGTGTGTGGTATAGGAGGAATAACGGTATAGTACAGTACAGGATCCATAATGCTAGTCCGCCTGCATCCTGCGGTGATGTCACCGTACACCGGCGACAGCTATAGATTTAGCTTAGCTGTGGGGTTTTTGTGGGCGTTCACACTGATGTCGCTGCGTACATTTCACAGGCAGAAAAGAATAACGAAGGTGACCTTTCAACACTTTGACCTGTATTAATGTCTGCACCACCTTAGCGCTAACGACTCGCTCCATCCGGTGTTACGGTAATTCGATCGTTCCGTCTTTTCATCGATTAAACTATTTTCAGAAGGCGGGATTTCTGCATCATGACCTCTGTGTTGTTATATGATCCTTTATAGCTTCGGGTTGGGCGCTGCAGACGTCTGGGCTGTTTGTTTGTTTGTTTGTTTATTTAATGATTAAAGTCATGCTGCACCATAAATGAATTAAAGGGTGGAAAAATATAATAGATTTAAAAAATAATAATAATAATAATAATAAAAAAGATTCACACTTATAAACCATAAACAAACACAAGTTCATGCTTTTCTTGCCATTTCTAAATGATATCATTGAATAGAGTATCACATTACAATGAAAAATAAATAAACAATAAATAAATAAATAAAGAAAGAAAGAAAGAAAGAAAGAAAGAAAGAAAGAAAGAAAGAAAGAAAGAAAAAAGAAACAGAAGAGAATATAGAAAGTCACACGATGGTCTTATCAGTCTAAACAGAAAAATCTAAACACTCACACTGTCGGTTCGCCGTTCTTTCGGCGTTATTCCCGCCGCACGCGACGTGCTTCTATTCCTCCACATATATACTGTGAGCCTTTGAGTCAAACCGTTCATTATTCATGTTAGTTTGTAAAAGCGACACACGGGCGCGATAATGATGACTCGAATAAATAACCGTTAAACTACTCGACCTGATAACAGGCTAAATAGTCACGCTTTTCGATAACGCAGCTGATTTCTGTATGTGTTGTTCACTGGGAAAGCCATGTATGAGCTGTGAGCATGTGACTGCGAGGAAAATCAGGTGTACTATAATAATATTGTTTCTATGGCAACTGCAATTTCGCACAGATGCTTGCACGGCAGGGACGCTCTGGTTAATTTATTTAACGTTTATGGAAAAAAGTCTCTGCTCGGTAAAAGTTTCCCACAGTGGGAAAGTCTTATGTCAATCGGCACGTGTTTCACTGATGCTGTTAAAGTATGACAAAAAAAAACGATCACGGTGATCCAGGGGAAGTTTAATCATCTGAGATGTGTGTGTGTGTGTGTGTGTGATTGATGAACTTCCTATACTAGAGGTTTATCCCTTATTCAACACTACGACCTTGTTGTATAATAAACATCTCCCGTTTCCACTGAACCAAGCCGAGATGAATGATTAATGATGCTTCCGGCTATGACTACGCTGTATCCATTCAGCTCCTCTTGTGAACCTGTTCATCTGCTCGTCTGTCCTTCCGGCTATCGATCTGTTTTAATAAGTGCAATGAATTCTCCGCTCTCTCCGGTAAGGTTTATTCA
Organism: Tachysurus fulvidraco; assembly: GCF_022655615.1. NCBI lineage: Eukaryota > Metazoa > Chordata > Actinopteri > Siluriformes > Bagridae > Tachysurus > Tachysurus fulvidraco. The sequence continues at coordinate 22,894,969 of NC_062531.1, read as the reverse complement.
CTGCTCTGATCAGCTGCTACAGACCTAAGTTTAGCCTCCACACTGTACCGTCTGCTCATCACAGACAACGGTAAGGTGCTGCACAGGGTGTGTTTCTCTTTGAACATGATGCAACTTACAGTAAATGTATAAGCGTGTAAGAAAACAAGAGCGTTTAAGGCTTCCTGAACACCATAAGCAACACATCCGGTCGGTCGTTCGTTCGTTAAGCTGCCTCGTGACACGTTAAACAGACTCCAAACACAGGAGGAAATTTAGACGGTATATACATAAAGAGCTATGATTACTCTCGGTGCATCAGTGCTATCTTTTACCTTCCTGTGTAAGAAGCTTCGGCTGAAAG
>NC_062531.1:22819626-22889626 GCF_022655615.1 Tachysurus fulvidraco | reverse complement strand
CCCCGACCCTGGAGGTGTGAGGCGAACGTGCTAACCAATAAAATGTCCGTTGTTAAAAGCGCTATACAATACATTTGAATTTTAATGGTTTATGAGGTTTGGATGTTTTAGCATTTCTGAATTGTTAACACTTTTGTGTGTTTTTAGCTTTAGTGTTCAAAGTCAAACTGCCTCGAATGTGATTAAAGGGCTGTTAATTTATAATCAGAGTACATTGAAATGTGTCTAATAAGTAAACCAGGTTATAATCACGCAGCTGGAGGTTTTCCACATGTTCCTCCAAAGATCTGCCATACATTCACTTAGATATTCATTATAATGGCATTCATAAGATTGGGCAATGATAATAATAAGACTGCAAATATATTGCTACATGATCTCGCACTATACAGTGTCGACAGCGTTTAAAAAAGCAAATCCCACAGTATATTGTCCTAATTATTTCTCGCAGTTTACTTGAGTAATTCTACAACCAACATTTTGAATTTCTGTTAAAATCCTAAACAAAATCAAGCCAGTGAATAAGAGCTACCAGAACATTTGACAAGTCATGCACAAACACTAAGTTACATAAGTACTAATTTTATAAAAGCTTTAAAATCAGGTCGATGACCTGGGAAAGGTCTATGTTCAAGGCCAGTTTTAAGAGAACGACAGGATTATATAATGCACACAGCCTGAAGCAAACAGAATTACAGAAAAAGACAAAACGAGGGGAAAAATTTAGAAGTTAAATTTGCTCATCCAGGTGCTAGGACTACTCACTTACTCACCCGCTTATCCAAACGGGGGTCACGGGGAGCCTGTGCCTATCTCAGGCGTCATCGGGCATCAAGGCAGGATACACCCTGGACGGAGTGCCGTGCTAGGACTAAATATGGAAAACAAAGCTGCAGACTCTGATTCAGAGCGATCCCTGTCTCTAAAAAGATATCATATATCTGAAGAATATGGCTTTGCACTGCCTGATCCTCTGGTATGTACAGTACATGTCAGTTAATAAAGTTTTGATGCATACTGTATGCAACATATACTGTATGTGTACATAATGGAAACATTACTGCTTTAAGATGCTTATTTACTGTATGTAATATAATATGATATCCTATAATATTATAATATTTTTATTTTTTATAATATTACTCAGTAACGATGTATTATGAAGTTATATCACTGGTACTGTACAGAAAAGCCTTCCACTGTAACGATTATTTAATTAATTAATTTTTTGGCTTTTTTTTTTATTGAGCATTTTGCTCATGTAATAAATGTTGTATAAATGTGTACTACTTGTTGTACGATTTAATGTATTAATATCTCATATGGAACAACTTTATAGAGATGAGATTTGAAAGACAGAGAAAGATACAATATTGAGTATAAATGCTTTGGCTAAAAAACCCAATCCCACCAACCCTAGAACAAACACATGAAGTATTTGAGCATTTGATGCTCTGCTTCATTAATCTATAATGAATCTATAATCAACTCAGATGATGAGCTAATTTTTGAGTTGCTCAAGAGCTTCCGGTTAAACAACTCCAATTGACTGTATATGACTGGAGAAAAGACATTATTTATAATCAAACTGTCTGTTATTATTTAGAATCGTTCTTTCTTGTGTCACCTGATCGAGGATGGGTTCCATTTTGATGTTATATGATATAAATAAAATTGAATTAAATTGAATTGATCTTGGGGACATGCTGTGATGGTGTGGTAAGGACAGATGCACACCGCACTGTGTTTTGTTGATTATTTTCCCCTGATGCCATGTCCCAGAGTGTTTTATTCATTCCTGATGATTACACATTGTAATTTTCTTATTCAATATTACTATGTTATAGTTATATTTAAGGTCGTGGAATACATTCATTCAATCACTTACAATAGCAGTTTTCATAGTGCTGACACTGGAAAGTCCTTCCATAAATGTTTACTAAATGTCACATTACCTAACCCTAACCCTAACCCTAACCATCACCTTATTCATAACGATATGTTGTGAGAAATGAATACGTTTGAGATACACCCATGAACTTGAGTTCTGTTTATTGGTGATGTGACAATAAAGGTGACTTGACTTGACTCTGATCTTTCAGCATGACATGGCAAGGTAGGTTTATGTAAATATACCAAGAATTTCTCACAATTATGAAAATACTATTATTTTCATTTCTCACATAAAAGCAAATTTGTGCTCATTTTTACCTGTGTAATGGGGCATCAAACTGTTTTCAGTTGGCAAGTGAAGTTACAGTTTGCTTCAGAAACCCTAGAGTGAGAATGACGTCGAATTTCTCTTGTCTACACAAAGGTCAAGCTGCCGCTGTACTTCCAGCCGTGGATGGACATTGCGGAACGTGCCAGTGAGCTCGTCTCTGCTCACGCCCTTCGCTCGTCCGTTCATAAGGTACAGTATGGCGGAGTGTGATATGAATTTAAATACTAGAAAAACACATAACATTACAATATATAATATACAACCTGGTAATATTTCTTCGGCAACCTCACTTTCCTTACTGCCAATAAGTGAGTGATATGAATATAGGCTGTAAACTTGGTGTAATGCCTTTAGCGTACTGCTGGAGTAATCTTATTCTTCACTAGCAACTACATTTATGTGGGAATTTCAAGAGAAGCATCTTAGATCTGACTAAATTGAAAAGCACAGTGACAATATGTCTAGAGTTTTTTTTCTAAACAGTATCTAAAAAGTATCTTATTGTTGGTTCTACAATGTTTATTAGTGTAAAAATATAATCACAAGTCAATCGTTATTATTCTGTAATGACCAATTTTGTCTTTCTACTTTAACTTCTGTGACAATTTGTTTAAGATGTTTAAGAGCTGCATATCTGTACCATTTCTTAATACCTTAAACCTAAATACCTTAATAACAAGCAGCCTTTTTTACCTGGTGTGCATGTCGGTGTTGTTGCGTTCCTGCCGTTTGCTAATTTGCGTAGTGAACGAATAAAGTGAAAATAACAAATCCTGGATAGTGAAAAATGCATCATTAAAATAATGGACATACAGTATATGCCAATGTATCATAAATTTTCTGTTGGAAATTATGCATCGTGACTTTTTTCTTTCTATTTTCTAAATCCAGTTCCTATTAACTGCTACTAATATTGGTGTAAATAAAATGAAAACTGTAAACTCCATTAGAGTTTTTGTTTAAAACCCAGATGCCTCAGTTGGAAACTGACCTGCTGCAAAGCCATCGAGAGCTACGCCTGGCTCATCTGGCCCTGAGCATCCTCACTATGTGTTACGTCTGGCAAGAGGGGGAAGAAGATAAAGTAAAGGTACCGCAGTCCATAAGTACTTCCGGTCAAAAACTTACTCAATTGACTGTTAATATAGAAATAATTCTCTGAGTAAAAGTAAAAATATAACACATTTCTTGAGTCAGAGTAAATAAACCTTCTAGTTTGAGTAAATACTGCTCAATTACTCTTCCATATGTATACAGTGCACACAATTAATCTGAAAAAGTTCTTACTTTCTTATTTTTCTGTTTATATATTAACTACCCAACTGAGTTACGCTGAAATACCTCAGGTAAAATAAGTCGGCTAGGTAACTTAGCCAAATGCTTCAGGCTCTCTTGCTAAGTTATTAGCTAGCTCATGTTATGCTGACTAGAAAAGATGCCTCTTACACACAATCTTGTAGAATCTCTTAGCTAGCTAATGGCTAACCCGGTCATGCTTCCACAGGTTGAATGTTGAGTTGTGAAATGCTGATATCTTTCACAATTTGCGGATCGATTTCAAGTTGTTTTCTATGGAGCACTTACAGTAAAAATGAATATACTGTAGCTAATACATCAAGACAGGGACGCTCATCTGTCTCCTCTGGCCCAGACATTGCTGCTGCTAAGCATTTAGCATCTGAAGTGTGAAATTTTGAAACGCTTAATGTACACATACTGTATTTTAACGTTGCTTACACTATTCCAAGGTCAAATATATCATAGTCTTTTATTTAGTCTAGTAAAATGACAATAATTTAATAATAATAACACAAATCAAACCAAAACTAAACCATGTTCTTGAATACAGAAGTAAGAATACATGTAACTTGTTACTTTAAACCTTTGAGTACTTCATGAATCAATTACAGTTTTTTTCAGTTGATAACAAGCATCGTTCAATACTGACACCACATTTTCAAAACTCTTCACACAGTCAGCGAAACAGAAGTCAATGCAGACCAAACTGTGAACCATTTTTCATTGCTTTCAGACAAAATGCATCCAGTGACCACACTTTTCAAAATTCAGGAACTCTTTTCCCATTCGTACTCCACAACATGCAAAATACTATGTATTTTCAGTACATTTATCTAATGCTGACACAGTGGATTCAAAATTATTAAAAACACATTCAAAACAGAATGATGGCAAATTCCAAGCATATATGCAGTAATTATTTTAAAATATTCTCAATTTTATAGCCAAAAATTAAATTAAAAAAAAAACATTACAAGCTAATTGCAATTAAAGAAAGAAAAAAAACAATACAGTAATAGTTGTGATTTACTGTATAGTAAGGATCCAAAGGTTGCCCATGAGAAGAGAGAGAGGCAGAATCTGTTCTGGTGCACAAGAAATTGCCATTGTGGATATGGTAAGTGTCAACGATGCAATAAAACTGTGGGAAATTCGGGAGAGAGGGCTGGCAGAAAATGGCACTTTTGAAAATGTGAATATGGTTAGCACAACAACAATTGCCAGAGTCCTAGAGAAACATAAAATAAGGATGATGCAACTGTACACTGTACCCTTTGAGAGAAACAAATGTAATGGGACAGAGAGCGACTGTGGAGGTCCCAGGCCAAAGAGGAGCTAACATCACGATGTGTGCAGCAATGTCAGATGGAGGTTTGCTGCACACATCGTGATGTTTAGCTCCCCTTTGGCCTGGGACCTCCACAGTCGCTCTCTGTCCCATTACATTTAGTGTGTTTTTGCCAGGTTGAATCCAGCTTCATCCACAAAGATAAAAGTATGTGGAGTTCGTCTGGCTTCCATCTCCATTACCCTCTAAATTGCAGACAGTTTCACAGTAATTGACATTATGCATCAACGTGTATGTGAAATGTTTGGTTACTGAACAGACATCTTACCTGGACATATTGATACCGGAGTTCTTTCACACGTTCACTGTTTCTCTCAAAAGGTACAGTGTACAGTTGCTTCATCCTTATTTTATGTTTCTCTAGGACTCTGGCAATTGTTGTTGTGCTAACCATATTCCCCTTTTCAAAAGTGCCATTTTCTGCCAGCCCTCTCTCCCGAATTTCCCACAGTTTTATTGCATCGTTGGCACTTACAATAGCCACAATGGCAATTTCTTGTGCACCAGAACAGATTCCGCCCCTCTCTCTTCTCATGGGCAACCTTTGGATCCTACTGTACAGTAACATCACAACTATTACTGTATTGTTTTTGTTTTTTTTGTTTTAATTGCAATTAGCTTGTAATGATTATTTTTTTAAAATTTTGGCTATAAAATTGAGAATATTTTAAAATAATTACTGCATATATGCTTGGAATTTGCCATCATTCTGTTTTGAATGTGTTTTTAATAATTTTGAATCCACTGTGTCAGCATTAGATAAATGTACTGAAAATACATAGTATTTTGCATGTTGTGGAGTACGAATGGGAAAAGAGTTCCTGAATTTTGAAAAGTGTGGTCACTGGATGCATTTTGTCTGAAAGCAATGAAAAATGGTTCACATTTTTGAAGAGTGTGTGAAGAGTTTTGAAAATGTGGTGTCAGTATTGAACGATGCTTGTTATCAACTGAAAAAAAAATGTAATTTCTGATTCGTTCGTGTTACAAATCTTTCAATAAAGTGAGATTGTTTAACAGTATTCTATTTGAAGAACTGATTTTTGTGGAAAATCATTGAAACTTTAAAAAAGAAAAGTTCATCAATTATGTAATGCTTCCTGTTGTTAGTGGTTTTTAGGTCAGTGTGTTGTGAATGAAATGTGTGTTTTCTGAATGAGAATTGTTGCCAGTGTATGTTGGTCTGAGTGAGTTTTGTAGGTGAGATTAACTGTTTGGCACACATTCATGCTGGTACTGTAATGCAGAATGTGTGAAGAGATTTGAAAATGTGGTTTCGGTATTTAACTAATAAATAAATTGGTCATTTAAAGAAATAACAAAGAGCAGAATGAAAACTGGTTAGTCAGCAAACCAATACATCTGTCATATTTAAGCATGTATGTGTGTGTGTGTGTGTGTGTGTGTGTGTGTGTGTGTGTGTGTGTGTGTGTGTGTGTGTGTGTGTGTGTGTGTGTGTGTGTGTGTGTGTGTGTGTTAGGTTCTCCCACAGAACCTAGCAGTACCATACTGGGAGGTTTCTCAGAAGTTGGGTCTCCCACCGATACTTACTCACGCCGATGGGGCTTTGGCCAACTGGAGGAAAAGAGAGCCAGATGGGTAAAATATTTTTTCTTTCTGACAGGTTTTCATATCATACACACTCAGAATGAATATATTTATATACATACATACATATTAACATATAATATAATATATGTTAATATATGTTAATATGTTCTATCTTTTTTTTTTTTTTTTTTTTTGCTAACACTGTAAAACCGTTTCTTGTCATTTTTATGCAAATGATGGATCCATGTTGCTGTTTCCAGTCCACTTGACATGGAGTAAGTTTAACTGTTGCAATGATAAAATTCTGTTTTTGCTTAAGAAAAAAAACGATAAAAAAAGAAAAGGTAAATTTGCTATTCAAGCTGTCCAGTAGAGGGAGCCTTCTTATTACAACTGCACTGAAAAGCAACTCTTTAGTGATACAAAGCCACTGTCACACACTAACTGTGTGTGTGTTTGTGTGTGTGTGTGTGTGTGTGTGTGTGTGTGTGTGTGTGTGTGTGTGTGTGTGTGTGTGTGTGTGTGTGTGTGTGTGTGTGTGTGTGTGTTATCTCCTGGGAGGAATCTGGAGCTGTTGTTCAGTTTACCTGGTGGTGAAAGTGTGAGAGGTTTTTTCCTCGTCACTCTGCTGGTGGAACTGGCTGCCGTTCCTGCTCTCAAGGTCTTCGATGTTTGTTCAATAATTGAAAATCAAACATGGTTCTCCAGATTCTGCTGCACTAAAGCATACACTAAATCGTTGTTTCCATGGTGCAGGCCATCCCTGAAGTGATCGGTGGTGTCTGTGACGGTGACGTTTCTGGGGTGATCCGAGGGCTTGATGTCATCAGTCTGTCTATAGATGACATGAAGAAAGCTCTCAAACAAATGCACGGTAACGATGCAGTCCTTAAATGCCAGTAACTTCTCTTTATCTATCTATCTATCTATCTATCTATCTATCTATCTATCTATCTATCTATCTATCTATCTATCTATCTATCTATCTATCTATCTATCTATCTATCTATCTATCTAGGCACTGATTATAAGTATATATACAGTATATATATAATTATAGAGACTGATTTAAACACTTGAAATGTTAATGCTGCATTGACTTCTCTATAATATTTCAGTATACGTGGATCCTTCTGTATTCTATGGCATTATGAGGATCTTTTTATCAGGGTAAGCAACTAGATCTTTTTTTTTTTTTTAAATATATACAGTATGTATTTGCACAGATAGTATGGGCTGTGATTAGTGTTCAAATCATGTAGAACTCTTGAAAGCCTATTGAGTTGTTAGTGCCGATGATGGAGCTCTGAACACCAATGTGTGCTTGTTGCGCTTTTATGAACCTCACCTGCATTTTATTAGCTGGTGTTTAATGAAACTATAGCATAAAGACCTCTAGCCTCACCGAGAAAGGCCGCCAGCTCGTAATAGATTATGAAGACATTTTTTGAGAGGTGGAGATTTGTGGTTATGATCTAAATCACAGCATGAGTCTGAACCTGTCTACCGAATGTGGAGACCAGCACTACGTTCATTTTCCGTCCGTTTCACCTGCTGTCGCTAGTTCGTTTGCTGTATTTTGTACACATGCGAATATTACATTCTGATACAATGACTGATTTATAATGTAATGCTTTTGTTTGCATTGAAATAGCATTTATCTTATATAAAGAATATTGAGAAAGAAACTAAATAACAAAGAGTTACCTCAAATAACTCTTTACAGACATGTTGAGCAGAAAAGAATCTCAGAAACCATCAAGTTAGGCATTTTTCAGTCCACCAGTGGAATGAAAAACGAATTATGGTTGGTGATAACGCCTTCAAATTTTCTCTGCTTATGAACAAGCACTTGGGGCGTCTCAGAGAGCAGCAATGGGTTCAATATCACAATATCACAATATCACGATTTACTTTGAAGATAAAAACATATGTGTGGAAAAAAACTAACCGTTTAACTTTGAATATATTTTACCACCGCTACGCATGGCACAAACAGAAACACTTCCGAAAAACTACAAATACTTAAAGCCCTTACAAAGTGACTACTTTTAGATGAGTTTTATAATAACCACCACAGTGGAGTGCGACATGACTGAGACGTACTAAGATGAACATAGACGTGGACAAAACAGGCCCAAATTCCATATTTTGGTCTCTGGGAAAAAAGAGTTAAACTGCATGGGCAAGAACAGGTCACTAACAGTAGTGTGTGCACAGACTCACCAATACTGTCTTCTTTGAATAGAATAGAATAGAATAGAATAGAATAGAATAGAATAGAATAGAATAGAATAGAATAGAATAGAATCCTTTATTTTGGCACATATACAAAACTTTCTTTGGAGGTTGGAGTCTGAGCACATGGTCAGCCATGATACAGCACCATGAGCAGTGAGGATTAAGCGTGTTGCTCAAGGGCCCAAAAGTGGCAGCTTGTCAGTGCTGAGACTCAAACCCCAATCCTCTAATCAACAACCCAGCATCCTAACCACTTGAGCCACCACTGCCCCTGTACATACCCTTTTTGGTAGGTCTGTGCCCACTGTAGCATCAGTTTCCTGTTCTCGGCAGCCATAAATAGGATCCAGTATGATGTTCTGCTTGATCTGACACGTTAAGATGCTTTTCAAAGGTTATTTGAGTTACCATAGCCTTCCTGTCAGCTTAAAACCAGTCAGGCTTGTGTTGTGTCATTACCTGAATCTCTTGACCTGAATGTGCACTGTACTGCTGCCACACGCTGTCATCACTGTATCCATACTGTTGTATTTGGACACCTGCGCGATGGCGCATGTTTCAGATGGAAAGACAACCCGTCGATGGCAGAGGGGCTCGTTTACGAAGGCGTTCAGGCTGAACCGATGGAGTTTTCAGGAGGAAGCGCAGCTCAGAGCAGTTTGCTCCACAGCTTTGATGAACTGCTGGGCATCAAACACGAGGAAAAGAGTGGTGAGATAGATCATCTCCACAACATTACTCATTAGAGCAAAATATGAGCAACATGACCTTATACACTAGAATCTGCAAAGTCAAAATGAATAAGAAAAGCAAAGTCAGAATTGATAATATTCTATAATCTTTTAACACGTTATCATTTCTATAGCAACGATGTAAATACGGACTATATATATATAGCGTACAATCTGGTGAACTTTGCTGTAATGAGCGATTTATGTAGGATTTTATGATGTTTTTAAGGACAGATCCATTTGGGGTTTCATTGTAGCATGACAAATTGGATTTTATTTAAGAGAGATATAAAGAAAAGCTGGTGAAGGGATGATTCCCAAAATTGTAGCTATAAAAGGATTAAAAATAATCAAATTTTCTTTGTCAATTAATAAACGTCATTTTAATTGCGGATGGAAAATTGCTGGAGTTTAAAAGGCATAAAACATGTCTTGATGTGGCATTAGTGGAAAATAATCATGGAGTTATATTGTATTATATCATATACAACATTATCTAATGTAACATGATATCACTTCATGACATTATCAGTAACTCTGCTTAGAATTGGGCCAAGTCATACCACCATATCACTGGTAATTTTATTTTCTAACAGCATGCTTCTGATAAGTTTCAGTCCTTAATTAGTGTAGACATCGTGAAACATTTTTTCCACAATACAGATACAGTATAAACATTGAAACTGTGTAAACTTTGTCCATTCAGCAAACTTCCTGACCCGCATGAGAGACTACATGCCTCCATCTCACAGATGCTTTATCGACGAAATCTCTCGTGCTCCGTCCCTGAAGGCTTTTGTACTAAATCAAGCTAACGATGGTCTGACGGAGGCTTTCGATCGCTGCGTGGCTCAGCTGGTTTCACTGCGGAGTTACCACATCAGTGTGGTAACACGCTTCATCACAGTCCCAGCATCCCGAGCCAAACTGCTCCGCTATGGAGTCCCAGAGTCTTTAAAAGAACACGACCCCGTGTGGAAAGCACCCACGGCGCTGGAAGAAAGAGGAACGGGCGGCTCTGGGATCATGAGCTTCCTGAAGACTGTGAGGGACAGAACGAAAGACGCTTCGATCTCAGTGAGAAGTGATTTATGAGGAGGACACAGCTTTATTATCCAGGAACATTAAGGAAAGTTACTTAAAATGTGACCTGCTCTTTAAAATAAAGTTGCTTTAATGAAAGTCTGATGAGTGAGTGTTTTTGTATCGTAAGGAACATGCGAAAAGCTGAAAATATCACGATGATAAGGTGGAATCAGATCACATCATTAAAGCATTCCTCTCATCCAGTTTTAATTTGAAATATTCTTTCTTGAACATGTGTCAAAACCCACACAATTTCTTTACAACTCTAATTCTTCAGTAAGCTGCTTGGGAGAACATCTTTCCCCTAAGGAAGGTCTCCAAATATTCAATTCAATTCAAGTTTATTTGTATAGCGCTTTTTACAATAGACATTGTCTCAAAGCAGCTTTACATAAACACAGAGCAGAAGGTAAACATAATTAATGATAAAGGAATTAACGAATAATAAAAGAAATAAGAATTAACAGAATAAAAATTCTAGATTATTATTAGATGTATATAGTTCACAGTGTGTATGTATTTATCCCCCTATGAGCAAGTCTGAGGTGACTCAGGCAGCAGTGGCAAGGAAAAACTCCCTTGAATTGGTAAAGGAAGAAACCTTGAGAGGAACCGGACTCAAGGGGGAACCCATCCTCATATGGGTGACACTGGGGGTGTGATTGTAATATACAGTCAGATAAATGTTATATTGGTGTGAGGTTCAAGGACTTCTGATCTCCTGAGTACCACAGAGTCTAACTGGAGATGTCTCAGGATTCTTAGAGTCGGCCTCGGTTCAGTGGACGTCCAAAGGCTTCGTCCCACAGAGGACGTTGGGAGCTGGTACAGTGTCTGGATGCCTCGGGATAGGTACAAAGAGAGAAGCAGTGGAAAGGGATTAACATATCTGCTGTTCATAAAAATGTGCTGGTCTGATGTACTGGTGCATGATATTATGGGATGTATTATGTGTACGCCTGACTAAAGAGATGAGTTTTTAATCTACGTTTAAACTGGGAAAGTGTGTCTGAGCCCCGAACACTATCAGGAAGACTATTCCAAAGTTTGGGAGCTAAATAAGAAAACGCTCTACCACCTTTAGTAGATTTAGATATTCTGGGAACTACCAAAAGTCCTGAGTTTTGTGATCTCAGAGAGCTCAAATATCACAAAAACCCTAAAGGTTGCTCATCAGTGGCTCTGATTCTACCTTGATAAAGTTCTGACACTCTGTAAATGAAAAACACATGCAAGAGAAATCTCATGGGTTTCTTAAACAGTACTGAAGTACATAAGGAATCAATCCTTTCTTCTCTTGCCAATAGCCTGCTTTATCTTAACAGCGTACGTACGGTACATTACACGTCAGACAATCTGACAGCATCGGTAGACGTTACTCCTTGCTGTCACGCAAAGTGCTTTTCATTCCTGCACCAGTTTATACCCAGTAAATTGTTCTGGGTTTATAAACACAACGTATTTAACGCAGGGATTAAAGATGCTCATTGGTGCATAAAACGGTATTACGGGCATGCTTTGTGTTTAAAATGCCATGGTTTCATTCCAAACCATAATTTAAACCAGTGACATTGTTTTCCATTACATGTAACCATTAATCTTTTCATTTAAGCCCCTTTCAAATGCAAAAATATGTACCCCAACCCAACCCCCGAACTTGAATTTGACTCGAACCACCCGGGTCAGTTAGCTGATGACCACTTAGCCGCAGGGAGATCATGTAAGCGAGCTTGTGTGATGTGGACCCTGTTTTGATTTACTTAGAAACAAACGTCCTAGTAAACAGTACTTCATTTGGTGCTAATAAAGAGGCAATTTACAATTATATCCTACTTATAAAGGAATGCTGAGCAAAACAATACACATGGCACAGAGGATTATTACATAAACTAGCATGTGGAATGCATATGCATATTTGTATTTTTTGTGCAGTCTTGGTTCAAGTGGTTAAGACTCTGGGTTGTTGATTGGAGGATTAGGGTTCGAGCCCCAGCACTCCCGAGTGCTGCCGCTGTTGGGCCCTCGAGCAGGGCCCTTAAACCTCTATGCTCCAGGGATGATGTATCATGGCTGACCCTGTGGTCTGACTCTGATATGCAAAAAAAGATCTTCACTGTGCATTAATGCATATGTGACAAAATAAGTGCTGCTTCTGGTGCAAGTTTTTTAGAACATTCTCTAGAGTTTCTACTGAACGGTTAGCGAAAAGGCTGTAACACTGTGAGAGAGATGAGAATGACCAGACTGATCTGAGATGACAGGAAGTCTATAGTAACTCATATAATCACTCTTTATAACCATGGTGAGCAGAAAATGATCTCAGAACACTCAACATGTCAAACCATGAGGCAAAACAGAAGAAGTCCACATCAGGTTCTGCACCTGACAGCCAAGAACAAGAGTCTGAGGGCAGCCAAAGACGAGAAAAAGAGCAGGGGATTTTCCTTCTGCTCGATCAACCTCAAGGTTTTGTCATGATGGCTTGGACAATTCCCTGCTCCAACACCAGGGGGTGTTCAGACAGGGTTTGTTTATGTCTTGTGCAATTTGCTTTTGTTTGTTTTGCCCTCACCTGTGTTTGCCCTGTGTTTGATCATTTTCATTTTTTTCTGAATATCGCCTCTGCACATCTGCTCCTTATCTTCCTCTGAATACCTCCCCTATTTATACCTGTTGTCTCGAGTGTGTTTTTTGCCGAGTCATTGTCTTTTGGCTCCTGTTTTTTTTTTTGGCTACTGGTTTCTTGTTATTGGTTTTATGTAGTTTCCATGTGTTTGTAGATCTGTTATTTTAAATAATTTCCCCTTTTTTAAGACAACCGATTCTAACACAGTTACTCTATTCTTTCTGGCATCTTTAACAAATCTGTCCATTTTCCTGATTCCCTCAGATCTCTATGATTCTTTTTCCACCCACCATACTCTATGAACTCGAGAGACTGCGTTGTGTGAAAAAACCCATTAGATCAGCAGTTTCTGAAATACTCAAACCGTAGGTACCTTTTGGTCCCAACAACCACATCATAGATAAAGACACTGAGATGTGAAACACTTTTTTTTGCATTCTGATGTTTGAATGTGAAAATAAACTAACCTGTATTTTTTCTTATAATCGAATTTCATTAGATACCTGCATGAAAATGCAGCTCTAACAGTGTTCATAATAAACTGGATGTTGTCTGTATTAGACCTTAGATATGATCTGCAAAGGTGGAGCATGGTGGCTTAGTGGTTAGCACGTTCGCTGCACACCTCCAGGGTTGGGGGTTCGATTACTGCCTCCGCCTTGTGTGTGTGGAGTTTGCATGTTCTCCCCGTGCCTCGGGGGTTTCCTCCGGGTACTCCGGTTTCCTTCCCCGGTCCAAGGACATGCATGGTAGGTTGATTGGCATCTCTGGAAAATTGTCCGTAGTGTGTGAGTGTGTGAGTGAATGAGAGTGTGTGTGTGTGTGCCCTGCGATAGGTTGGCACTCCGTCCAGGGTGTATCCTGCCTTGATGCCCTATGATGCCTGAGATAGGCACAGGCTCCCCGTGACCCAAGTAGTTCGTATAAGCGGTAGAAAATGACCGAATGAATGATCTGCAAAATGAATGCTGCGCAGTACCCTAAGTGTACACTAGAGGGCGCTAAAGCTTATTACATGTTAGAAAAAAAAGACACAGCAGCAGTGATGCCCTTTGACCTATATTACACCTTCTTCAGGGCTCAGTCTCAGGCTTTGAATGAATACAATCAGTCATAAATACAACAATACTGTGCTTGGCAGAGGTGACATAGCAGACAGCAGAGTGATGTATTAAAGGCAGGGATCCTCACACTGCACCCCAGTGCCATCATTATGTGTCATGTACAAACTTAGGCTTTAAACCCTTCATGCACGATTTGACCACATGTATATAATTCACCTGACGTTTGACAGGTCATGCTGTGAAATGTGATGCGAATTCTAATAAATGTGAAGTCTAGGGTGTGGGACTTCCATCAGGGATGACTTTACAGTTTCCTCTGATGCTCAGCTGTGAAGACACACACACACACACACACACACACACACACACACACACACACACACACACACACACACACACACACACACACACACACAAACGAGCCTGTTCCACCCATTTGGATGCGCTCATCATTCCCACAGCAATCTCTGGAACAGGACTAAAGCACTATAAGCATTTGGTGTGCTCAGTGTAGTCGATGTATGGGATCTGTGTGCTCTATTATAAACAGTCTCGATATCTTATTGATAGTTTTTATTATTGAAAATTCAAATAAATCTGTTAAAGCCATGAGCCAAATGCTGTAAATGTAAATGTAAATGAATACATTTCAAGCTGAGATGAGGGTATAAGCATTTTGGCTGGATGCCAGACAGTAGTAGAAGCTGTCATGATGTTCAGAATATGATATCTAATTATTTACTATACGTAACTTCAGATCTGCTCTATGTTTCTTTTGCCTGTGTTTCATCAGCCGTCACCTTGTTTTGCTCGCTGGCTAGAACATTTCAAACACAGGCCACATGGTGAGCAGCGATACATATCAAAAAAGTCACTACATGCTTAACTCTCATCTGCTTCGCCAAAACATGGATACTGGGAATGTATAAAAGTCAAAGTAATGGTGAAAAATATGTATAATCCTGATCGCTTCCTGATGTTTTTCACTAAATGACCTAGCAAAAAAAAGTGTTCATTATAGTGCAGGAAAAACAATTTAATTTGAACCATACAAATCATCATCATCAGCATCATCTGCACTGTAAGTTTGGAACTGTTCGATTTTTAAGCGGTATAAAATGGCGGTTTTAGCCGAACCTCCATCTTAGCCATCAGTTACACGAAACTGATACAGCGCAACATCCTGCTTCAGACACAAGGCCTGTGTGAAGAAGGAAAAGGGAATTGCCCTCCGGGGGCTGTTTCTCCGCAGTGCTTATCTATAATCAGAATAGCCCTGAGTTGAACTCATACACACTCTTATCAACTTCACATACACACTCGTACAATCTGGCCCAGTGCCCTTTGGTACGCTATCTAATGTGTGAATGAGAGAGATTATGAAGATGTAAAATAATTATTAAAATGAAACGTTGTTCTCCAAGCCTGTTCCTTCTTCCCACATCTTCTCATGTTATAGGATATTAATTATAAAAGACCTTGCAGGCAAGCCAGTGCTATATGGAAAGCACAGAGATAGGGACTTATCCAGGGACTCATGGTTTACACACACACACACACACACACACACACACACACACACACACACGGTGACATACAGAGCAGAATCTCAGCTGGAGGTCTGGAGCAATAACAGCTATCAGATACGACAGATCTCATATGGAAATGAATTTCTGCAAATCTTCCTACTCTTGCACACATTGCTGCCTACTGACAGATCATGCAAAGGCTAAAAGGATTTAAACTGGTTGTGTGTTCAAATCCCGAGCTCTAACGAGAGCTGCTCTTGCTCCAGGCCCTCGATTCCCTCCGATGCGGTATTTACAGATCGGATTATGACTCACCTGCGAGTCACCTCGGATGAAAGCATCTGCCAAACGAATAAACATTACGATGTGCTTATGAGTTTTACAAGCTTAAAAAAAGGAGTTAAGGGTCAAAGGAAGTCGGAAGGCAAAGAGACACCGTGGTAGCTCTGAGGACAAACGCTACATTTAACTTTCATTTATCTAATTACTAATGTCCTCTTGGGCCAAAGCAAATAAAGGCCTTTCCTTATTGCCGCAGCCTAACAACCCGCTCCCAAACAGCAGCATCACTAAGGATGTGCTCATTGTGTGAAGAAAAGCCTGCGAATGTGTGAGAGGACTGGAACGGGCCCCTAGAACGGACATATGGGAACGTGCACGTAGACGTACGCGTCTAAACAATACAGGACGGTGTGTTCACACACTGGGATCTGCATGCATAGTAACCCTGCCTAGTAGAGTACAATCCAAAAGTTCCTCTAAACAACAATGGGGCTTATTTATCAAGCTGTACATGAATGAGTTGATTCATAAAGCTCTGAATGGCACTGAAACAAGAAATGCAGCATTCATGAAAATCTAGCTCGTTTCGGGGAAAAACATTCATATCCTTTAAGCTTCTGAGTTTATTTACATATAAATAACTTCAACTGATGGGGTTTAAATCATAGAGTGACTGCGATTTTACGTTAAGTCTGTTAAGTTTAAGTCTGTTAAGTTTAAATCGCTCGTTTCGTCGCCAATTTATTCGAGGCTAAAAAATGGAAGAAAGAAACAATCCAAAATAAAGCTAAGATTTCATTTCATTAGGATTTAACTCGATTAGAAATGGTGCGGGGGGCACGGTGGCTTAGTGGTTAGCACGTTCGCCTCACACCTCCAGGGTTGGGGGTTCGATTCCCGCCTCTGCCTTGTGTGTGTGGAGTTTGCATGTTCTCCCCTTACCTCGGGGGTTTCCTCCGGGTACTCCGGTTTCCTCCCCCGGTCCAAAGACATGCATGGTAGGTTGATTGGCATTTCTGGAAAAAAATTGTCCGTAGTGTGTGTGAATGAGAGAGTGTGTGTGCCATGCGATGGGTTGGCACTCCGTCCAGGGTGTATCCTGCCTTGATGCCCGATGACGCCTGATATAGGCACGGATAAGCGGTAGAAATGAGTGAGAGTGAGTGAGAAATGGTGCTTTATAATGGGTCTATGGAGTCCATGTGCCACTGAGCTGCGTTATTGTAAGAATTAGCGCCTATATGAGCATTGCCTTTGATTAGGTTTTGTAGGCATAACAGAAAGTCATGAAGAATGATTTATGACTTTATCGACATCCGTACATATTTAGGAAGAAAAACAGTGTTCCCGAAATGTACTGAAAGCTGGCTGGAATTTCCAATACAGTTTGGTGCGCCGAAATATTTACATATACACACCTCGACCAAAATATGTATACGTGTGTGTGTGTGTATATATATATATATATATATATATATATATATATATGAGACCTGAAATGTTTTTTTTTTTTTTTTTTTAAACTAGTTAGGCTGTTTATATTTATCAACCAAGACCGCATCGTTGTTTGTTAGCATGAAGAAAACAGGATTGGTATTTTTTCAATAGCAGGTGCTAGTCATTAAACCGTGCGTTAGTCACATGGACATGTTAGTGTTTGAATGAAATATTCATATCGGAAAGAATGAAGTGTGTGTGTGTGTGTGTGTGTGTGTGTGTGTGTGTGTGTGTGTGTGTGTGTGTGTGTGTGTGTGTGTGTGTGTACGCACGCAAACAGGATATTGAGACACATTTCAATTTCGCATTTCAAGTATCAACCCGGCTGACAATTTTATTTGTTTTTGATTAATGCTGAAGCAAAAACCCTAACCTGTGACTTTTAGACCCTACTGTTTGTATTACGTATTTCTCCTCAGATTCTATGATGTCACATCCCATTTCCTCGTCCTGTTTTACTAGCGTTCTAGTGGAATTATTTTCTCTCCCGTCTAACACCCAATCTGGCCTTTAGTGTAGAGATTTTTATCAGATGTGGCCTTTGTGTCCTTGTGTATTTGCCAATATGTATAAAGCTTTTCCAGCCAGTCTGCTCTGACGATTAGGACAAGAATATCAGCGTCAGAGTGACTCTTCATTTCCTTCCACAGCAGGAGATGAGAGAGTCTAAGGCGCTATTGTTGATAAAGGTTAATGGGCCTTGAGACACAGGGCAGTATACACACACACACACACACACGCACACACACAGTGACATCAGAGATGAGTCAACATAGGGTGAAAGATACACACCAATTCAAGCAACGTTAGAGAACTCAGAGAAAAACAACAACGATGTATTATTTCTTATTATTCTTAATAATTTCACACAAATACACAAATAAATAATTAGGAAGCATATTCCAGGTAAAAGCCAGCTCCATCCATCTCTGTGTGTGGGCTTGCTTTAATTTGCAAAACACTCATTTCCAGATGATATGAACCAGGAAGCCGCACTCCTCCTCCACCTCATTCCGTCCAGTCCAACTTCCTCTTTTGGCATACTTTGACTCAGATGTGTTTAAGTGTTTCCTGTTGGAAAAGGTGTAACGTTTATAACACCTTGTAGAATAAACTATTTCTTCCTTATCTGGGATCTATATGGCAAGAGAAATAAATTTACTCAGGCGTGGTAGATCTTTAAAAAACGATTCGCCCACAATGACTAATGAGAGTAAATATGAAAAAGATGTTGACTTGTGCGATAAAATAGATGTTATTTTAATTAACTGTTGTGTGTTAAATTTTATATGTAATATTTATCCTGCTTCTTCAAAGGTTAGACATATTGTCTAAATGAAATAGTAACATTCCCACTTTCGATGGCTTTTTCCATTTCGGTAAGGTGGGGTGTAAATACTTTTGCAAAGTGGTTGTAGATGATGAACCAGGCGATGGATTAAACTTTTCCCATGACTTTCACGCCTGAACTGTCAACAGAAGGCTCTATTCAAAAGCTGAACAATAAATGATTTCTCTTGTAAAGGTCTGATAACACCTAAGAACCGTTAAAGATATATCCAAGGAACCATTAAGGATTCATACAGAGAAAGTAATGCATGCTTGTCGTCTTTTCCCCTCTTCGTTTGTGGAGAGGGGGCTATCTATCTATCTATCTATCTATCTATCTATCTATCTATCTATCTATCTATCTATCTATCTATCTATCTATCTATCTATCTATCTATCTATCTATCTAAAACAACAACAAAAAAACTTGAATTTCCTCCGTGATCAATAAAGAATCTCTCTCTCTCTCTCTCTCTCTCTCTCTCTCTCTCTCTCTCTCTCTCTCTCTCTCTCTGTCTCTCTCTCTCTGTCTCTCTATCTATCTAAAAACAACAACAACAAAAAAAACTTGAATTTCCTCCATGATCAATAAAGAATATCTCTCTCTCTCGCTCTCTCTCTCGCTCTCTCTCTTGCTCTCTCTCTCTCTCTCTCTCTCTCTATCTATCTATCTATCTATCTATCTATCTATCTATCTATCTATCTATCTATCTATCTATCTATCTATCTATCTATCTAAAAACAACAACCAAAAAATTTAATTTCCTCCGTGATCAATAAAGAATATATATCTCTCTCGCTCTCTCTCTTTCTCTATCTATCTATCTATCTATCTATCTATCTATCTATCTATCTATCTATCTATCTATCTATCTATCTATCTATCTAAAACAAGAATAAAGAATATCTCTCTCTCTCTCTCTCTCTCTCTCTCTCTCTCTCTCTCTCTCTCTCTCTCTCTCTCTATCTAAAAACAACAACAACCAAAAAATTGAATTTCCTCCATGATCAATAAAGAATATCTCTCTCTCGCGCGCTCTCTCTTGCTCTCTCTCTCTCTCTCTTGCTCTCTCTCTCTCTCTCTTGCTCTCTCTCTCTCTCTCTCTCTCTCTCTATCTATCTATCTATCTGAACTAGGCGATGGATTAAGCAAACTTTTCCCTTTTGTGGAGGGGGGCATCGGTATTCACACAAGAAACACATTTTATTATGTGATTTAACCCTTTTTACCAGTTCACTGGCTCTCTATTGTACTGGTGCAATGGAAAGTGTCTTCAAGCTGTAATAAACAAATGAATTAAATATTTTCTGGCTGTTGGTTAACCTTTCACAAAATTTTACTGTTTGAAGATAACACCTTGAAATTGTAGACTCTTTAGATGTCTTCAGATTTCGTTTATTTTGCTCTGTTCGTTTTTCTTTCAAAGATGTGAAACCCCCCCAATACCGTTAGCAGAAAAGAAACATATCTTGAAGCTCCCATGACTGAACTTCAAGCTCGGTAATGATGTTTTGGGATTTTCCAAATATAATGAGCTAAATTACCCCCAAGGAGTGATACGTATGGTGCAGTCCATTGCTCCATGTAACTGTTCTTCCAGCTGCCTTCAGGTCTTCTGAAAAGTTGCAGGCTTCACTCATACTGTACCTGCCTTATCAGTGGTGTGACAAATCTGTAGATGATCATTTTAAGCATCCATACAGACCCCTACACCAGAGTGCTTTTCCTAGTACAGTAGATACACCAGGGATTTGGAAGCCTAGTGGTTCAGGCGTTGGATTGAGGCTAACGATCTGAAGGTTGTGAGTTCAACTCTTAATCTGCTGCTGCTGGGCCCCTGAGCAAGGGCCTTACTGTAATCCTCATTTGCTCAGCTGTATAAACTGAGATAAAATATGACGGCGTCTGCCAAATGCCGTAAATGGTAACCTCCTACGCATTTTCCTGGAGCGTATGGTAGTACTTACGATGTGTGTTGGATGAGGAGACGAGGGAAGAAGATGGAAGCGCTTCACGTACACGCCGCTAGAATGAGTTAACACTTCATCACAAACACTTAGAACTGTGCTTAATTGAGCCTTAAAGGAAATGAACTCCGTTTGTTCTTCAGCCCAAGTTGCCCAATAACCAAAGCAAAACTCAATACGATCAGCCCTGAAATCCCCTCTAACCGGTATTAATCTATCCGTTCGTTGTGTTTTTGTCAAAACAAAACGAGCCAGAAAGTCTTGAACATTTTGTCCGCCGTCTGGTACGTTCTGTGCTTCTCTCGACCTTACATGCTAAAGCTCATAAAGTCAGTGATGGAGGAACAGTGTCTTTGTGTGTTCGTAAAGGCCCTTGGTGCTAATGGGAGGTTCTTTTGAGTCCACACTTCCCTGGGAAAACATTCCTTCTTGCGCTATTGTTAGCAGGAACCCCCAAACTTAATTAGCATTGATAGCAATTTAGCATAGATACTGTAAATAAAGAAAAATACAATTGTTATCTCGGGTTACACGGCGTATAAAAAAGGACCGTGAACTGCCAGAACAGAACAGAAACTCACTTACCAGACATTTTCAATCGGGTTTAAACGAATGAATTATTTTGTTGCCACAATTCTGAGGTAAAGTGATTCAGGACTCTGTCGGCTTTCAGTGAGAGACGTGTGTTTTTCCCTCTGTTGTTCACCTTACACAGGATTTTAGTGGATGAAGATAAAAAATTTCAAATTTGAGATATTTATGAACAAGCACTCGGGGCATCTCGATAAGCAGAAATGTGTTTATCGTCATTTACTTTGAAATTCAAATTCTAAATCTCAAATTCATTTACTTTGAAATCCCAAATTCTCAAAGCCCTGAGTGTCTATTTTGATATGAGCCTCATATTAACCACCACCGTGGAGCGGAACGTGACAAAGCCGTTTAATGCCGAACATGGACACAACAAAACAGGCGCAGATTCCACTTTTGGGCCTCTGGTAAAAGAGTTCAGGAAGAAATATCACTTGCAGGTGTGCTTTTAAAGGAAAATAATCAACCAGCTACGCCTTTGATTTCGGCCCTTACACCACAGACACATCGGTAGGTTTTCTTTACGATAGTATTGAATCACGATGAGTCACGTCTTTCATGCTGGCGATCAGATGCTTGTTTGCGGAGTTGAGCCTGTGAGAAATTCGTGACTGGTGATGGGAGAATTTCCTGCATAGCTGCGTACTTTTCAGCACTGCTCGTAGTTTATTAGCTATAATATATCACACGAGACTGAGATTATTCACATGTGAGTTTCAGCTATTTTTCCTTTTTTGGGGGAAAAGATCGTTGATTTGAGGTATTTATTCAAACCCAAATGGATGTGAGCGCTATCTATGAATGTGATGGATGTCACTTTTTCTCTATCTATCTATCTATCTATCTATCTATCTATCTATCTATCTATCTATCTATCTATCTATCTATCTATCTATCTATCTATCTATCTATCTATCTATCTATCTATCTATCTATCTATCTATCTATCTATTTATCTATCTATCTATCTATCTATCTAAAAACAACAAAAAAAATTTTTATTTCCTCCGTGATCAAGAATATCTCTCTCTCTCTCTCTCTCTCTCTCTCTCTCTCTCTCTCTCTCTCTCTCTCTCTCTCTCTCTCTCTCTCTCTATCTATCTATCTATCTAAAAACAAAAACAAAAAAAACTTGAATTTCCTCCGTGATCAATAAAGAATCTCTCTCTCTCTCTCTCTCTCTCTCTCTCTCTCTCTCTCTGTGTCTCTCTCTCTATCTATCTATCTATCTATCTATCTATCTATCTATCTATCTATCTATCTATCTATCTATCTATCTATCTATCTATCTAAAACAACAACAGAAAAAGATGTAATTTCCTCCATGATCAATAAAGAATCTCTCTCCCTCTCTCTCTCTCTCTCTCTCTCTCTCTCTCTCTCTCTCTCTATCTATCTATCTATCTATCTATCTATCTATCTACAGTATCTATTTTTTATGCAGGGATTTTTCAAAGTTTATACGTTTCTTGTTGGCGTGGTGAAGTTTTTTCTGTGCTGAGACATTTCTTTAACGTCGATTATTCCCGTCAGTGCTTTGTAACAGTCAGAGGTAACTGTAACTTTACACTTTCCTACACAGGACAGAGAAGATTTTTTTATATAACATGACAAGCTGCATTATTCACCGATTAAGAGAAAAACAAACTTTCATGGACATCCCTCGACATTAAGAGTAACTATAAACGATAGAAATGTAAAGTCCATTTAATCCTTTAATAAATGAGCGTTGTACCTGCTGTAATTCGATTGTAATTCCCAGTGGAACAGTATATAGTATGAATATAAGACATAATTCAGGATGCACTGTTATTAATCTGACCCCCAGACCTGCATTCTCATTAAGAGCCGGCTTTTATAGTGCCATCTGCCTAAAATAACTGTCTCCAATAAAACACTACATCAAGTAGTTCACCTACATCAAGACATAGTGTGTGGCCAGATGGAGCACTAAATTCTGGAGAATTCCAGGCGCCTGAGCTGCAGTCAAACCACTTCTTGCCTGTAGGACATTACAGCGTCGTCAACTTTATTTCTTCATTGCTAACAGTCACACAAATACCAGGCCCTGCATGCTTCATGACCTCACTGAACTGGATCTTAGCACGTTTCTGAAGGCCCTCTCCTGTCCTCTCTTCAACATCTGACCAACAAAAGTACACTGTTTTCAGACTTGGTGACTAAGTTCAAGCAGTCAGGTCTATAAAACCTAATTGGCCCAAACCAAATCTTGTAACACCACTGCATTAGAGACCTCTGAGATTTTTCTTCCCCTTTCCCTACTTTGTAAGACGAGCGCTCTGCCCTTCTGTCTCGAAAAAGTTGCGCTCTTTTCTTTCTCTGCAGTGGAAAATTCTTCTCCTGTGAATATCGTTCTGCTAATGACGAGCGATGCAAAGAGAAAGAAAAAAAAACAAAAAACGGCGATGGTAAAAGCCAAACACTTCCCAAAACTTCATGAGACTATTTATACTATTTATAGTGCGTGCAATTTGCTGAGCATGTGCTGACACTTTTTAGTAACAATTTTATTAGTAGAGGGAACGCTGGCGTGATGAATGATGAAAGCTGAGATGAAAGTCTCTGTGTGTGTGTGTGTGTGTGTGTGTGTGTGTGTGTGTGTGTGTGTGTGTGTGTGTGTGTGTGTGTGTGTGTGTGTGGAGGACATTAAAAGACAAGATTCTGAGACTGAATTAAATGAAACACATTAGTGTAATACCTTGATAACTGAACTGTATACGGAGGTTGATATATTACACGTAGTATAAATCCATTAGAAACATATTGCACATTGTAGAAAGTGATGTTTTGTCATAAACACTGATAAAAATCTTATTTTACGTGTGTTTTCAAATTAACACATTATTTTAATGTGGTGGTGGGGGGGGGGGGCACGGTGGCTTAGTGGTTAGCACGTTCGCCTCACACCTCCAAGGTTGGGGGTTCAATTCCCGACTCCGCCTTGTGTGTGCGGAGTTTGCATGTTCTCCCCGTGCCTCGGGGGTTTCCTCCAGGTACTCCGGTTTCCTCCCTCGGTCCAAGGACATGCATGGTAGGTTGATTGGCATCTCTGGAAAATTGTCCGTATGGGTTGGCACTCCGTCCAGGGTGTATCCTGCCTTGATGCCCAATGACACCTGTTATAGGCTGCTTATCCTCTGTGATTCTGAGTTCGATCTTTTTTCCCCAAATGTACCACAGAAATGTCTTCTCGAAGGTCAGTGCTCCGGAAATCCAACACAAAAAGCGTTATGGGTGCGAATGAGGCAATGAGGTAGCTCACCAATGGAAAACCTTGCTAAGATACTTAACAAAAGGGATCAATAAGAAACAATAAGGAGCAGGTCGGTGTTATGCAACGTTCTCCAGGTGAGGTCATTTAGAAGCAGGCGTTTATTACCTGGTCGGTATGTTCACGAAACAAAACGTGTTCTAATTTTATTTGGACAAAAGACTCGTGAAACTGAAACACGATGTTGTACTTCAGGAACAGCTCTGGCTTGAAAACTTCACAATAATGTGTAAATCGAACCATAAAATCATGTCCAGGTTGCTCACATGTTTGCACACAACAACTTTATGAGGTGTGTGGGAAAAGCGGATGGGTAAGCTCTGTGATTTAGATATTTCATCATGGAAACTCGTCATTCCTCACATTCCATTCCTGAACAAAGTGTTACTTAACTTTTCCACCAGTCCCAGAGTGCGTCACCACCTCTGCGATTCACTGTTTAAAAGCTGCACGTGTCCAACCTGCACCTCCACCCTCCTGTCACGGCTATAAGCCGACGCGGACGACGTCCAACTGCTGCATCACATGGATTACATTAGTATCAGGCTGCAGTATATTTTTATTTCCAGATCCATGTATTTTCCAAATAAAGAGCATTTATATATGCCAAAGTAAATGCACTTATATAAAAAATAATTAGCTGAGGCTTTCTCCTTGTTGTGGGGACCGATTTCAGTACTGTGAAATACCACAAAAACGTCTCATGATGGCATGATTTTACTTTATATATTACGCTTAAAATAACATTTATTCTTTTAGTCCACTGGCAACCTTTTGCTTTAGCCAACAAAAACATCAGTTTTAAAGATGCTCCTATAAAAGGAATGGCAAAGAACAAAAATCCAGCCTTATATCCAAATCTGGATTTTACTTCTCTATTTATACTTTGATGGCGGGTGAAGAAACGGTCAGTGTTTCGATTTATAAAAGTGATGATGGGAAAGGAAAGGAAAGGAAAGGAAAGGGGGGCACGGTGGCTTAGTGGTTAGCACGTTTGCCTCACACCTCCAGGGTTGGGGGTTCGATTCCCACCTCCGCCTTGTGTGTGTGGAGTTTGCATGTTCTCCCCGTGCCTCGGGGGTTTCCTCCGGGTACTCCGGTTTCCTCCCCCGGTCCAAAGACATGCATGGTAGGTTGACTGGCATCTCTGGAAAATTGTCCGTAGTGTGTGAGTGTGTGAGTGAATGAGAGTGTGTGTGTGCCCTGCGATGGGTCGGCACTCCGTCCACGGTGTATCCTGCCTCGATGCCCGCTGACGCCTGAGATAGGCACAGGCTCCCTGTGACCCGAGGTAGTTCGGATAAGCGGTAGAAAATGAATGAATGAATGATGGGAAAGGAGAATGAAGGAATTATCAAATTCCGTGTTCCGTTCGAGAGAGTGGAATTATTGGAACGCAGACGTCACGCAAGATGCCTTCCGACACACCTCGTTGTTCTGCTGCCTGAAAAAGAGCAAAAGTAACAAAAAACCGAGCAGTCGTTATCTGTACAATGTGCTGTATAATGTGTAAAAGTATATGGACGTATGTTCCAGAAGTAGATTTTAATCCCAGACATGCTGGTTGAGGGACAATTACACACTGTACCACTGATAAGGTCAGGTAGCAAATTTAGCATAGAAAAAAAAAAAAAAAAACATTCCTGTTGTGAATGTGAATGTAATGACGTACACGTTGCTCAACAAACTTCGCTTTTGTCTATTGTGTTATGGTGGTATGAGGAAATTTCATACTGTAAAACACACTGGTACTGAATTCTTGGTTCTGATTGGTCAAAAGGAATCTCGAATCTGATTGGTTACTTGTATATAACAGCGAGTCTAAAGGGTGTTCCGGCTGCAAGACAATATGTCTACAGTAACATATAATTCACAGCAACATGGAAACATAATGGCTTGTTGAAATGACACTGTTGATATGGAGAAACTTGGACATGTTTGATTGATATTTTCTGAAGGAGTCTCTTTGTTATGGCTGGAAATTTGCCACCAGGTCTTCAGGACTGAGGAGAGGAGGTCATGCTTTCAAGCTTTATTAATACTGTAGCATGGCAAACTTCTCAGATAGTTTTCAAGGACACAAGAACAAACAGGGGCAGTCGTGGCCTAATGGTTACAGAGTCTGACTCGTAACCTGAAGGTTGTGGGTTCGAGTCTGGGGCCGCCCACGACTGAGGTGCCCTTGAGCAAGGCACCGAATCCCCCCCAACTGCTCCCCGGGTGCTCAGCATAAATGGCTGCCCACTGCTCCAGGTGTGTGTGTGTGTGTGCACTTTGGATGGGTTAAATGCAGAGAACGAATTCTGAGTATGGGTCACCGTACTTAGCTGTCACTTTCAAATGGAAGAAGGAATGGCTGTTTATAGCTGCTATAATGGAAGATATAACTATAAAAATCGATGCCGTTCTTTACTTAATTAATTAATTACATAATCAATGACTTCTCAATCACTTTTGTCTTGAAGGCACATACCATACAGTAAATGATTCCCAGTTGAGACCCTTTCATTCTTAAGCAATACGCACTATATTTTGGATAGAGAGAGGTCATGAAAAGTTCATTCTGTGCATCCGAGTAGCATTCTGCTTCCTATAAAATGTGTTTATCCCTAAACCGAAGATATTAAAGTGGGATTAAACATGTGTGCTGTCTTTGCAGATGCTCTATAGTAGTCGCGCATCCAGTGGGCTTCTAAAAGCAACACGAGCCCACTGTGGCATATTGGTTTACTTACTTTGTTTAAAAATATTGACAGAAGAAGAAAGATGCAAATAATGACCGTAGCAAGAAGCAGACAATTGGAGAAAATGGTTAAAAGTGCAGGCCTGGTCCTGAATATAAGAGTCTAGTAGTTTCTAAAACAAATTATACAGGAGAAAGAGTTGTTCCTGCACAAGCCACAAGTCCTACTGTGAGGAGTTGATATTGAGTGGAAAACACCAGGGAATTTTGTGCAACTAATTACTGCACTACTTGAATCTGACAAGCAGGCAGTTTTTAAAAAGTAAACGGCATAAAAATAATGCCGTTTGTCACCGGCTCCAGCGTCTCAGGATATTAAATGCATGGTGGACGTCAGACCTCGTGTAGTGCTGGAACAGACATCGTATTCTCATGGTAAAGCTCTATTTAATATCAATTTGTTTCACTCAGCATTAAGTCACCACATGCGCACACCTAAGTACATTATGTGGACGCCATACAGACTGGTTCACTTGGGAAATGGAAAAAGGAATGAAGAACAGCTGCAATTAATCTCTCAGCATCTTGAAGACTGACTAATATTCAAGTTCGGGCCAAAGATACGAGCTGGCTGAGGCAGCGAGACCTCCTACTGAAATGACGGCTAACAAAAGCTCTCGGGATCCGGGAATGATTCATTTTTTACCTCTTATGCATCTTAATTTATCTCCACCTGAGGTCAGGGTTTCCATTCTTAAGGGAAGAATGATATTTAATGAGCGCTGGGGTAGGTTAATGCGTGACACATACAGTAGGCAGGTTGTGTGTGCATGTGGGGGGTCCCTTCCTGCTGCATTATTGCATGCAAAGGGCTTGACTGCAATCTATAAGGCCATGCAGCCTGAGTGCAGCTGTCTTCTCTAGTTCAGAAGCATTGCGAGGCAGAATGGGTTGTGCTGAGCAAGCATTTTCCAAAACTGTTGCAAAAAAAAAAAGATCACACGGTTCATTTTCAGTGTACAGCAAATGCTTGAAGTATTCCCTCATGATTAGGTAATGGATTTATTCAGTTGGGTAATCTCAGTCGTGCATTTGTTCTTGACTTATTTAGATGTTAATTTAGTGAGAGAAAAGTATCTGGTGAGATCTAAGGACTGTGTCTATGGAATATATTGGTTCAGTAGATTGCTATATTGCAGCAAATACAGTAAGTGTCCTTCTATATTGAAGCGAAAACATTACAAAGAAATATTTTGCAGCAATTCAGATGCCAATAGTGAAAGATCTATTAACAAACTAGTGACTTTCTGAGCAAGCGTTAGAGACACTTCTGCATTCTCTAGGGCTCTCCAGCTCACATCACAGCTCCTTGGTAAATATGTTCAGAGAGCATTCACTTGATTCATCATCAGGTTTAAAGCTTTACTCAAAGGCACTCAGGCAAGCCTATGTTTCCCTGACAACAAATCAATGATCACCATTCCCAATAACCAATCACAGATCATTACTTTTTTTCAACAGCTAATCACTGGTCACCATTATGCCCAAAAAACAGTCAGTAATCATGATTATTCCCAACTAATCAATAATCACGATTATTCCTAACAACCAATCGGCAGTCACGATTATTCCCAACAACTAATCGGCAATCACGATTATACCCAACAACCAATCAGCAATCACGATTATTCCCAACTATTCAATAATCACGATTATTCCCAACAACCAATTGGCAATCACGATTATACCCAACAACCAATCAGCACTCACGATTATTCCCAACAACCAATCAGTAATCACGATTATTCCCAACAACCAATCAGCACTCACGATTATTCCCAACAACCAATCAGTAATCACGATTATTCCCAACAATTAATCAGCAGTCACGATTATTCCCAACAACTAATCAGCAATCACGATTATTCCCAATGACCAATCAGTAATCACGATTATTCCCAACAACTAATCAGCAATCACGATTATTCCCAATGACCAATCAGCAATCACGATTATTCCCAACAATTAATCATCAATCACAATTATTCCCAACAACTAATCTGCGATCACAATTATTCCCAACAACTAATCAGCGATCACAATTATTCCCAACAATTAATCAGCAATCACGATTATTCCCAACAACTAATCAGCAATCACGATTATTCCCAATGACCAATCAGCAATCACGATTATTCCCAACAACTAATCAGCAATCACGATTATTCCCAACAACTAATCAGCAATCACGATTATTCCCAATGACCAATCAGTAATCACGATTATTCCCAACAACTAATCAGTAATCACGATTATTCCCAATGACCAATCAGCAATCACGATTATTCCCAATGACCAATCAGCAATCACGATTATTCCCAACAATTAATCAGCAATCACAATTATTCCCAACAACTAATCAGTGATCACGATTATTCCCAACAACTAATCAGCGATCACAATTATTCCCAACAATTAATCAGCAATCACGATTATTCCCAACAACTAATCAGCAATCACAATTATTCCCAACAACCAATCAGTAATCACGATTATTCCCAGCCACTAATCAGTAATCACGATTATTTCCAATGACCAATCGGCAATCACGATTATTCCCAGTGACCAATCAGCAATCACGATTATTCCCAATGACCAATCAGCAATCATGATTATTCCCAACAACCAATCAGCAATCACGATTATTCCTAACAACTAATCAGCAATCACGATTATTCCCAACAACTAATCAGCAATCACGATTATTCCCAATGACCAATCAGTAATCACGATTATTCCCAACAACTAATCAGCGATCACGATTATTCCCAACGACCAATCAGTAATCACGATGATTCCAAACAAACAATCACTGATCCCTATGTTCACAATGACCATCACTGATCACCTTTTTTTTCCTTTTCTTTTCTATTGCTCCAGAAATTATGGAATTATTCATTCCACATTCCACATGAAATATTGCATTCTAAATTCTATTCTGATAAACTTATTGAGGTACCACAATTCGATTCTATTTTCCATATCATTCATGACGAATGAATTCTGATCAAACTGTTCTACTCTGTTCCGATAAAGCTCTATAATTCTATTATGTTTTACTCTAATAAAACTCTTCCATTCTGACAATTCTATTCTATTCTATCCTATTCACATAAAACTCTTTTAGTCTAATCAGTTCTGTCCGGATAAAACTATTCGATTCTCATGTGACACGATGAATATGCAAATTAGTCTATGACATCACCTGGAGGCTTCGGCATATGCATGAGCTACTTTCCCATGAAAAGTGCTGGCAGGTTTGTCAGTGACAATAGTTTTTCTTTTTTTCTTTTTTTTAAAAGGTGGACCATGTAGTTCCTGCTGTAGATCTGGTGGCTGAGTGGAGCTTATTAAACCTACTTTAGAGGAGTGTAAAGTAAAGGAGTACAGCAGTTAAGCAGCAAAGGTAAGTAGCATGCTTTTAAGTGCCTTGGGCTATTTTCCTCTGGAAAGGCAACAGGAAACTGCCCACCTCTTGAGCATGAACACACACACACACACACACACACACACACACACACACACACACACACACACACACACACACACAAATGCGTGTACGCATACGAGCACACTCTCTCTTACCTTCTCTCCCACTGGGAACTTCACTCGACAGTCTACAGAGAGTTTCTGTTATACAACATTCTCCCCCACAACCTGGCCTTAATTAGAGAGGTTAATTACGACTCTGCAAATCAGGTAGATCCAAAACAGTCCTACAGAGACACACTGTCTCAAACACTCAGTCTCAAAAGCTCCTCTAGCTCAACCCTGACTGGAAATCCATCTCTCCTGCAGAGGGCCATGCCAAGATCCTGAGACTCTTCCATGACTTGTACCAGTGCTGACAGAGAGAAGATGTTTCATTCGTAAAATTCAGAGGCTTTTACATACGATCAGTTTCAGTGATATCATTTTTAATGGAAATAACAGAAAGTAAATCTATTTTCTCTATACAGTATGTAATATCTGAAAGTGTGATGTTCCTCTGCCATTCTCTATAACCGCTTTCTATTGTTTATTACCTCCTGAAGTAACATCTTGTGCAAAGCCCAAAGTTTCTCACAGAAATTGGGCTTTGGAGCAGAAAATATCTCACTTGCCAATAATTACTCATCTTAATCAACCATGTTCTTAAAACAAAACCAAAGAGAAGAATGTGGTGAATCACAACACGTCAGAAGTCTTATCATGTTTTTGTACTTTTACTAGTAGTTTTAACATCGTTCTCTGTTTCAGCTTTGCTGCAAAATACCATTCGATTAAAGCTCACAGGATTTAACTGAGGATAGATAGATAGATAGATAGATAGATAGATAGATAGATAGATAGATAGATAGATAGATAGATAGATAGATAGATAGATAGGGTTGAGAAAGATAGATACAAAAAGATAGATAGATAGATAGATAGATAGATAGATAGATAGATAGATAGATAGATAGATAGATAGATAGATAGATAGATAGATAGATAGATAGGGTGAGAGATAGATAGATAGATAGATAGATAGATAGATAGATAGATAGATAGATAGATAGATAGATAGATAGATAGATAGATAGATAGATAGATAGGGTGAGATAGATAGATAGATAGATAGATAGATAGATAGATAGATAGATAGATAGATAGATAGATAGATAGATAGATAGATAGATAGATAGATAGGGTTGAGAAAGATAGATAGATAGATAGATAGATAGATAGATAGATAGATAGATAGATAGATAGATAGATAGATAGATAGATAGGGTTGAGAGATAGATACAAAAAGATAGATAGATAGATAGATAGATAGATAGATAGATAGATAGATAGATAGATAGATAGATAGATAGATAGATAGATAGATAGATAGTGTTGAGAAAGATAGATAGATAGATAGATAGATAGATAGATAGATAGATAGATAGATAGATAGATAGATAGATAGATAGATAGTGTTGAGAAAGATAGATAGATAGATAGATAGATAGATAGATAGATAGATAGATAGATAGATAGATAGATAGATAGATAGATAGATAGATAGGGTTGAGAAAGATAGATACAAAAAGATAGATAGATAGATAGATAGATAGATAGATAGATAGATAGATAGATAGATAGATAGATAGATAGATAGATAGATAGGGTTGAGAGATAGATACAAAAAGATAGATAGATAGATAGATAGATAGATAGATAGATAGATAGATAGATAGATAGATAGATAGATAGATAGATAGATAGATAGATAGATAGGGTTGAGATAGATAGATAGATAGATAGATAGATAGATAGATAGATAGATAGATAGGGTTGAGATAGATAGATAGATAGATAGATAGATAGATAGATAGATAGATAGATAGATAGATAGGGTTGAGAAAGATAGATAGATAGATAGATAGATAGATAGATAGATAGATAGATAGATAGATAGATAGATAGATAGATAGGGTTGACAAAGATAGATAGATACAAAAAGATAGATAGATAGATAGATAGATAGATAGATAGATAGATAGATAGATAGATAGATAGATCGATAGATAGATAGATAGTAAATCCCACACACATGTACAAATTCAGTAATTTATTTAAAATGCAGTGCATATTATTTTTATTCATCTACAGATGGAGCAGAATAACGTATAAACGTGTAAAGGGTAAAGAATAACGTATTGTGTAAAGGGTAAAGAATAACGTATCATGTAAAGGGTAAAGAATAACGTATCGTGTAAAGGGTAAAGAATAACGTATCGTGTAAAGGGTAAAGAATAACGTATCATGTAAAGGGTAAAGAATAACGTATCGTGTAAAGGGTAAAGAATAACGTATCATGTAAAGGGTAAAGAATAACGTATCATGTAAAGGGTAAAGAATAACGTATTGTATAAAGGGTAAAGAATAACGTATCATGTAAAGGGTAAAGAATAACGTATTGTGTAAAGGGTAAAGAATAACGTATTGTGTAAAGGGTAAAGAATAACGTATTGTGTAAAGGGTAAAGAATAACGTATCATGTAAAGGGTAAAGAATAACGTATCGTGTAAAGGGTAAAGAATAACGTATTGTGTAAAGGGTAAAGAATAACGTATTGTGTAAAGGGTAAAGAATAACGTATCATGTAAAGGGTAAAGAATAACGTATCGTGTAAAGGGTAAAGAATAACGTATCATGTAAAGGGTAAAGAATAACGTATCGTGTAAAGGGTAAAGAATAACGTATCGTGTAAAGGGTAAAGAATAACGTATTGTGTAAAGGGTAAAGAATAACGTATTGTGTAAAGGGTAAAGAATAACGTATCATGTAAAGGGTAAAGAATAACGTATCGTGTAAAGGGTAAAGAATAACGTATCATGTAAAGGGTAAAGAATAACGTATCGTGTAAAGGGTAAAGAATAACGTATCGTGTAAAGGGTGAAGAATAACGTATCGTGTAAAGGGTAAAGAATAACGTATCGTGTAAAGGGTAAAGAATAACGTATTGTGTAAAGGGTAAAGAATAACGTATTGTGTAAAGGGTAAAGAATAACGTATCATGTAAAGGGTAAAGAATAACGTATCGTGTAAAGGGTAAAGAATAACGTATCATGTAAAGGGTAAAGAATAACGTATCGTGTAAAGGGTAAAGAATAACGTATCGTGTAAAGGGTAAAGAATAACGTATTGTGTAAAGGGTAAAGAATAACATATCGTGTAAAGGGTAAAGAATAACGTATTGTGTAAAGGGTAAAGAATAACGTATTGTGTAAAGGGTAAAGAATAACGTATCGTGTAAAGGGTAAAGAATAACGTATCGTGTAAAGGGTAAAGAATAACGTATTGTGTAAAGGGTAAAGAATAACGTATCATGTAAAGGGTAAAGAATAACGTATCATGTAAAGGGTAAAGAATAACGTATTGTGTAAAGGGTAAAGAATAACGTATTGTGTAAAGGGTAAAGAATAACGTATCGTGTAAAGGGTAAAGAATAACATATTGTGTAAAGGGTGAAGAATAACGTATCGTGTAAAGGGTAAAGAATAACGTATTGTGTAAAGGGTAAAGAATAACGTATTGTGTAAAGGGTAAAGAATAACGTATTGTGTAAAGGGTAAAGAATAACGTATTGTGTAAAGGGTAAAGAATAACGTATCATGTAAAGGGTGAAGAATAACGTATCGTGTAAAGGGTAAAGAATAACGTATCGTGTAAAGGGTAAAGAATAACGTATCGTGTAAAGGGTAAAGAATAACGTATTGTGTAAAGGGTAAAGAATAACATATTGTGTAAAGGGTAAAGAATAACGTATCGTGTAAAGGGTAAAGAATAACGTATCATGTAAAGGGTAAAGAATAACGTATCATGTAAAGGGTGAAGAATAACGTATCGTGTAAAGGGTAAAGAATAACGTATCGTGTAAAGGGTAAAGAATAACGTATCGTGTAAAGGGTAAAGAATAACGTATTGTGTAAAGGGTAAAGAATAACGTATCATGTAAAGGGTAAAGAATAACGTATCATGTAAAGGGTAAAGAATAACGTATCGTGTAAAGGGTAAAGAATAACGTATCGTGTAAAGGGTAAAGAATAACGTATCGTGTAAAGGGTAAAGAATAACATATTGTGTAAAGGGTGAAGAATAACGTATCGTGTAAAGGGTAAAGAATAACATATTGTGTAAAGGGTAAAGAATAACGTATTGTGTAAAGGGTAAAGAATAACGTATTGTGTAAAGGGTAAAGAATAACGTATTGTGTAAAGGGTAAAGAATAACGTATTGTGTAAAGGGTAAAGAATAACGTATTGTGTAAAGGGTAAAGAATAACGTATCATGTAAAGGGTAAAGAATAACGTATTGTGTAAAGGGTAAAGAATAACGTATTGTGTAAAGGGTAAAGAATAACGTATTGTGTAAAGGGTAAAGAATAACGTATTGTGTAAAGGGTAAAGAATAACGTATTGTGTAAAGGGTAAAGAATAACATATTGTGTAAAGGGTAAAGAATAACTTATCATGTAAAGGGTAAAGAATAACGTATTGTGTAAAGGGTAAAGAATAACGTATCATGTAAAGGGTAAAGAATAACGTATCATGTAAAGGGTAAAGAATAACGTATCGTGTAAAGGGTAAAGAATAACATATTGTGTAAAGGGTAAAGAATAACGTATCATGTAAAGGGTAAAGAATAACGTATTGTGTAAAGGGTAAAGAATAACGTATCATGTAAAGGGTAAAGAATAACGTATCATGTAAAGGGTAAAGAATAACGTATCGTGTAAAGGGTAAAGAATAACGTATTGTGTAAAGGGTAAAGAATAA
Organism: Tachysurus fulvidraco; assembly: GCF_022655615.1. Classification (NCBI taxonomy): domain Eukaryota; kingdom Metazoa; phylum Chordata; class Actinopteri; order Siluriformes; family Bagridae; genus Tachysurus; species Tachysurus fulvidraco. The sequence goes on along the minus strand of NC_062531.1, from coordinate 22,853,934 downwards.
CGTATCATGTAAAGGGTAAAGAATAACGTATCATGTAAAGGGTAAAGAATAACGTATCATGTAAAGGGTAAAGAATAACGTATCATGTAAAGGGTAAAGAATAACGTATCATGTAAAGGGTAAAGAATAACGTATCATGTAAAGGGTAAAGAATAACATATTGTGTAAAGGGTAAAGAATAACGTATCATGTAAAGGGTAAAGAATAACGTATCATGTAAAGGGTAAAGAATAACGTATTGTGTAAAGGGTAAAGAATAACATATTGTGTAAAGGGTAAAGAATAACGTATCATGTAAAGGGTAAAGAATAACGTATCATGTAAAGGGTAAAGAATAACGTATCGTGTAAAGGGTAAAGAATAACGTATTGTGTAAAGGGTAAAGAATAACGTATTGTGTAAAGGGTAAAGAATAACGTATTGTGTAAAGGGTAAAGAATAACGTATCGTGTAAAGGGTAAAGAATAACGTATCGTGTAAAGGGTAAAGAATAACATATCGTGTAAAGGGTAAAGAATAACGTATCGTGTAAAGGGTAAAGAATAACATATCGTGTAACGCAGCCTCTCCAAAGTAAATGCTGATATCCAGCTTATTTCTGCTCTCTGAGGTCCTGTGATCTTGTTCATTTCATTACAGAGAGGTCAGTGTACAGAGAAATGCTTTTATATGACAACTTCTTACAAATGGCCTACAGTAGGAATTGCAGAATGTGGTGCCTCAGTACAGCAATCATGTGAAATGTGTGTGTGTGTGTGTGTGTGTGTGTGTGTGTGTGTGTGTGTGTGTGTGTGTGTGTGTGTGTGTGTATGTGTGTGTTAGTGTGTGTGTGTGTGTGTGTGTACATGTGTGTGTGTGTGGGTCTGTACATGTGTGTGTGTTTGTGTGTGTACATGTGTGTGTGTGTGTGTACATGTGTGTGTGTGTGTTTGTGTGTACATGTGTGTGTGTGTGTGTATACATGTGTGTGTGTGTGTGTGTGTGTGTGTGTGTGTGTGTGTGTGTCTGTGTGTGTGTGTGTGTGTGTGTGTGTGTGTGTGTGTGTGTGTGTGTGTGTGTGTGTGTGTGTGTGTACATGTGTGTGTGTGTGTGTGTACATGTATGTGTGTGTGTGTATGTGTGTGTGTGTGTATGTGTGTGTGTGTGTGTGTGTGTGTGTGTGTGCGTGCGTGCGTGCGTGTGTGTGTTTGTGTTCGTGTGGTGTGGTGTGCTGTGTGTAGTGTGTGGTGTGCGTGTGTGTGTGTGTGTGTGTGTGCGTGTGTGTGTTTGTGTGTGTGTGTGTGTGTGTGTGTGTGTGTGTGTGTGTGTGTGTGTGTGTGTGTGTGTGTGTGTGTGTGTGTGTTTGTGTGTACTGTACACACACATTATGGACCAGTGACCACTTAGGAACATCAAAACAATGGTGGAAACTGTGAATCACCGCTTGCATCGTTTTTTTTCTTCTTCCTATTTTTAGCTCTTGGATTCATTAAATTTAGCTCAGAGGTGAACAGGCATTCTTGAGTCTATTCCAAGGTCTGGGACACGCAGATGGGAAAACAACAGAACGTGCACTAGAGCAAACAACATGCAAGTTGTGAACAAAACCAAATTCCTGTCTGTACACTGGGTTACTTTAGAATTCAATGGAGGATTAAAGGATTAATGGATGATGTCGAGATTGATGTTGCGTTGCACCCAAACGTCTCGTGAACGGAAACCAGACAAGAAAAGGTTTGCGACAAAAGGTCTGACACCTTGAAAAGGGCAAACAGATCGGTGTAAGAATAGATTTAATTAGATAAGAAAGGGTTCCTTAAATATTTTCTGGACACATGTCTTGACTTTACCTGTTGATTTTACTCAAGAGGATATTTAAAAGTGGAAGTGTGTTGTCACAGCCAGGGGTCACTGAGAGGACACTAACCCCAGGCCTCATCAGGAAGGAAGGATGCATCTGTCCATTTAGCCACCAGTTCACTCGTACGGCCATTTTGGGTATTTTCAGGAATAGTATACTGTAAGAATGAATATACAGTAACAGGATTCAGACTTGTCTTTAGAAAAAGACAAGGAAAGTCTCAGACTGCTTCAGAAAAAAGACGCCTTGTATTAAAGTGTGTTACATCTCTCATTAGAATCGTGTGTGGCTTTCTTTTTTTTTTTGAACATAGACATCTACACTCTCTAGTCATTTCCCTTTCATGTGACCTATGGGAAGTCAGACATCCCTGTTGCTTTCCAACCACATCCACCTTCCTGCCTCAACAGGGATGCTGGGGCCTCTGTGTTGCAGGATGAGATGAAAGGAGCAGGAGAGAAACGTTGGCTTGGATCCCGATTCGCCAATTACTCATTACGCTCCCGTCAGAAGGCTAGTTTTGCCAAGATAAAGGGAAAAAAAACCCTTAAGTGATTTCCTGTTCTGTTAAGAGGCGTAGGATATACGATATATAATAATAGGATTGCCTTTTAAATGTCAGAGCGATCCGTGTTTCCTGGTTCAGCCTTTAGAGCGAATGGCAAGTAATTGTGACAGCTTAATGAGACGAAATGAAATGAAATGAAATTGGGGCGGAGAAGCCTTATTGTCACCACATATACATTACAGCACAGTGGAATTGATTTCTTCGTATATCTCGTCTGAAGATGTTGGGGTCGGTGCACAGGGGCAGCTATGATACAGCACCCTGGAGCAGAGAGGGTTAAGGCCCATGTGCAATTGCCTAACAGTGGCAGCTTGACGGTGCCAAGGGGCTCGAACCCTGACCTTCTGTTCAACAACCCTGAGCCTGATCATATGTCGATATGTTAGTTATAATTTTCTGCTTTAGATAGAATAGAATGGGGGAAGTGGTGGCACAACTGGTTGTTGATCGGAGGATCGGGGTTCAAGGCCCAGCACAGCCAAGCTGCCACTGCTGGGCCCTTGACCAAGGCCCTCAACTCTCTCTGCTTCAGGGGTGCTGTATCATAGCTGCCCCTGCACTATCTTCAGTTGGGGTATGTGAGGAAAAGAATTCCACTGTGCTGTAATGTATGTGGCGATAATAAAGGCTTCATTCATTCATTAATTCATTCATTCATTCATTCAGAATGGAATAAAATAGAAATACAAGAAGCAGGTTTTGTAAATTTGAACAGCGGTTTCTGGCACATGCTCACACACACACACACACACACACACACACACACACACACACACACACACACACACACACACACACACACACACACTTTTGCTCGTTCTCCCGAGGGAATCCTAATAATCTCTGAATCTTACTATGTGAAATCCCATTTTCATCACACAAGAGTGTTGTTTTTCAGCATCCAGCAAACAGCAGGGCTAAAAATACTGATTGCATTTCCATAAGGGAAAGGACAGCTGTGGACACTAAAAACACTAGATGGGCTTCAATATGAGCTGGTGAAGAGAGAAGTGCTTTCAATAAATAGGAAACCATTTAGGGAAGTGCGAACAAGCGAGGCGCAAAACAAAACAAAACAAAACAAAAAAAACGAGGCCCTGGACCCAATTTCAGGCTTCTAAATCAGGAGCAGTAGCCATGAAGACACAAATATACGCTAGCTCGGTGATGGCGGATAACAGGATTTAATCATCGGGTGCAGAATCAAAACAGATAATCACCGTGATATCAAGGAAATGTGGCTAAATTTATAGCTGAGCTACATGGAACTCTGCTATTTGTCAACACAGCTAATCAGGAAGCAATGCTAGGAATCTGAACTTTTTTCTAAGGGTGAATAAATTTTGCGTGTGAGATGGGAATAAGCACACAGAGGAAGAGATGTGGGGAAAACAATACGGCCACATGACCTGGACAGGAAATGGGGTCAAGTTGAGTAGGAAGTTCAGGGGCTTCCTGTGAAGGCTTCGGGTGATTAGCGCTGATGACTTACTGCACTCAGAGACACACACACACACACACACACACACACACACACACACACACACACACACACACACACACACACACACACACACACACTTAGTTAGCTTCCCCAGATAATTTATTAGCTTGCTTTGTATAACTTTAAAAAAGAGACTTTTTACTTCTAATATCGGGTTGCCAGCTTTAAAAAAACCCATCCTACACCTACATTTCAAAAAAACTTGTATGTTGTTATGGTGTGATGTTGTTACCACACTGTAGTGGGATTATATTCCTCTTATCCCTCACCAGTTTACAAAAGATTTCAGTGTTTTAATCAAAAAACATCAAACTCTACATTTTTATCCATTTCGAGTTACATATTGTTGTGTAACATCCATAAAAAATGTTTTTCCTGTTGTCAGTTATGTCATAGTCGTGTATTAGACATAAAAGTCAGTGCCTGAATGTGCCACACTCTTTGTACAGACTGCCAGGTTTACGAGTGTAAGTGAGTGAACTAAGAATAAAAATACAAGTCACGATGATGATGATGATGATGATGATGATGATGATGATGATGATGATGATGATTAGGATTAGTATCAGGTTAATAGTAGTAGAATTGTCTGAGCTCTGCTACTACGCTTTCTCTTCAGCTCTGTGTTTACAGCACTCATTTTTAAGCCACAAATGAAGTTTCTCTTGGTTGTAAATCCAGCCACAAAGAGCACGCTCTGTTCCTTGAGCTCCGTATCAACATTTTCTCATAGTCCTGCCCAAAGAAATAAACAACACTCGTTATTAACACACACGGATCACGGCCTTTAGCACCGTGCTCCTATTTCTGTTTCTACTTCCGATGTAAGAAATTCATTGGTGTGGAAAATTCAGGTAAGCGATTAAAAGTTGTGTAAATCAGTGAAATTCTCAAGACAAAAAAAAATCTGCAATCATCAAGGATTCTGTTTCTGGTGCTTCTGACTTTACTGTATAAAGAGGAGAAAGCCAAAAAACAAAAAAAACAAAAAAAAAAACGTATAAGAACAGTGTGGGTTTGGAGGAACACCTTGTTAAGTAGCATGTGAACTTGCGTGGCTTGTTTGGGAACAAGAAATGAATAACAGATTCAGATACTAACAAGTTCTAATAACGATAAACAGCATCGTAGGCACAAAATGAAACTCATACGATGAGCTCATTTATTAATTATTAAACCGAGAGCAACTATAATACGATGGCAATTTTTAAAAATAACTAACAACACATGTATTACAACAGACACACCGCAAGATACTTTATTATTATTATTATTATTATTATTATTATTATTATTATTATTATTATTATTATTATTGTTATTATAATTATTATTTTTATTTATTTATTTTTATTTTTAAATCGTTGCTCAAGAATGTGTTGGGAAAATGACAGAATAAAGAATCCGTCTAAGCCGAACGTAAATAGACTCCCAGAAGCGCTACAAACAACGTCGTAAAGTAATTATTTGTGCAAACGGACTGCGCAGGAGAATATCAACAAGCAGAAATAAAACTCGGCTCGAATAAGAGCTTTGCTGTTGGACGCAAACCAGACGCGTCCGAAAAAGCAACACTGGCTCCTCGGTAGAAACATGCAGCTTGTTATATGCCAAAGGAACTAAATTCCTGGAGTAATTCCAGTTCAAACAGCTGGGACACCTGTGGCAATGCGCCTACAACTCCAAGCCCTACCACAGCTCAATTAATAACGAGTCCTATTAACAAGGCCAGGGTAGGGGTGTGTGTGTGTGTGTGTGTGTGTGTGTGGGGTGTGTGTGTGTGTGTGTGTGTGTGTGTGTAAGTGTGTTTCTTGGACAAACGCAAACACATCTGTCTGGCAAATTCTTTTTAAGGCTGCCGGGTCGAATACACGGTGCTTAGGAGCTGATGAGTGAACTGCTTCTTAAATGAAGGGCTAAAAAAAATCAGTACAAATGTCTCCTCATGTCAGCGGTAATGATGTACTGTATATAACACCAGACCTTTTCATCCGCTGCCCTGAAACACCTGTTTGTGATCGATGGCGTTGGGTGTTTTTTTGGAAATTTCCCTTACTGGACACGTTTGTTTGTCAGTTGTTACTCCGAAACATTCTTGAGCAACCTGCTAGCTTTGAATTGTTTGTCGGAGTTTGTGTAAGCAGATGTGACCACATGAGACGTGAGATGGAAAAACTTCCCCGGCGACAATCTTTGTGGTGGAAGCGAGACTAAACACAACTGCGTGGTGTTTTACCTACAGTACAGAACTGGATCTACCTGGTTAACGTGCAGAACGATGAATGAAGGCATCAGTCCTACGTTTAGGATGTTTATACACAGATACACCTTACAGACCCTTTGACCTTCATGAACTTCTAAACATGATGGGAACTTTACAGCCCTGAATGACTAGAGATGTGTGGGTGGGGATGCTTAGTCGTATCTCAGTACAGAGAGAGAGAGAGAGAGAGAGAGAGAGAGAGAGAGAGAGAGAGAGAGAGAGAGAGAGAGAGAGAAAGAGAGAGAGAGAGGGAGAGAGAGAGAGAGATATTGCTCAGAGAGGATGTGAGAAAGAAGAGAAAGAACATGTCGCTCTCATTTTATGATCTGATGAAAGTCAGCCTCGTACAAATCGAAGTCAAAACTATTAGCTGCCATCTCTCCCCCCCTCTCTCTTTTTCTCTCACTCCCTCCATCTCTCCCCACATCCTTCCATATTTTTCTTTCTCTCTTCCTCTCTTTCTCTCACTCCCTCCATCTTTCCCTCCATCCTTCTATCTCTCTCTCTCTCTCTCTCCTTTGTTTTTTTTCTCTCTACCTCCCTCCATCCATCCCTGCATCCTTCCATATCTCTCTCTCTCTCTCTCTCTCTCCCCTCTCTTTCTCTCACTCCCTACATCTTTCCCTACATCCTTCCATATCTCTCTCTCTCTCTCTCTCTCTCTCTCTCTCTCTCTCTCTCTCCTTTGTATTTCTTTCTCTCTACCTCCCTCCATCTCTCCATGCATCCTTCCATATCTCTCTCTCTCTCTCTCTCTCTCTCTCTCTCTCCTCTCGCCCTCCCTACTCTCTCTCCTCTCTCTCTCTCCCTGTGTATTTCGTTCTCTCTACCTCCTCTCCATCTCTACCATGCATCCGTCCCATATGTCTCTTCCTCTCTCGCTCACTCTATCTCGCTCCTAGTCTCTCTCTCTCTCTCTCTCTCTCTCTCTCTCTCTCTCTCAGGTTACACGGTTGTTGAGATACAGTATGTTTAAGAATAAAGTACAGCTTCTCTTTTCATTACAGTGCTATAGAGCTGATGCTGTATACAATAAAATATCCCAACATTCCATTAGGACCTACATGGGAAAAGACAGAAGTCATACACTAACACTTTTAGTGTTGCCGTTTACGTAAAACGATGTAGGTGGATGCGGACGTAGGTCCGTACGGCTTCCCCGTAAGCTCAGTGCATGCTCACAGGGAAAGGTTCGACTTGATTCTTTTGGAGAACTGATAGAAATGAGAGTTACTTTATAACTTTTGAGATCTGCTTTGAAGAAAAGAATCCTCCCGAAGGACGAGGCTGATTTCTTTCTAGCCCTACTGTAGATCTATCGGTATATCATAAGTGACACTAGATCTGTTCATCACAGCTGATTATTTTACCTCCCGCTTCTCTGATATATCGTCAGCATATCTCACATCTCGTGGCGTAATGCGTTGCTCGACTGATGATACTAGATGTCATCCTGAAACTTATATCACCGTTCAATCCAATTCACTTTGTTATATTACTCAACAATGGATATTGTCACAAAGCAGCTTTACAGGAGTAGATAGATAGATAGAGTCAGGATATAAGTCATATAAATCTTACATTTAAATGTATCCCTTATGACCGAGCCAGGGGTGATGAAGGAAGTGAGGAAGAGCGGTGGTGAGGAAGAAACTCCTTGAGATGATACGAGGAACCTTGAGTCATAAAGAACCTCATTTTCATCTAGGAAAGTGTTATTAGAAATGGATTTGTTTCTATAACTGTGTATTATATGGTCATAAAGTGCAACTGTGTAACCAGGAAATTCCTTCTTTATTCATTTAAGTTATCAACAGTTCAGCGATGGAGACACCAGCAAAATCGATCGTCACAAAGGCAGTCCAAAAAAAAAAAAAAAAAGATACCAGATACCGATTACTGTAGCTTTCTCTAAGTCGGGCTGTTAATAAACACGTTAAAATCGCATTGTTTCAAAAAATGTTTATCGACCTTATGAATTTGCATTTTAGTCACATTCCTCTCTCCACCTAGGCGGATTAGATTGTCCTCATAACTTCACTGAGCCTAGACACACTGGTGTTTACAAGCTAATAATGTTCACCATGGAAAATCACCCCACCATACAAAACACACACACACACACACACACACACACACACAAAGAAACGCCATCTTAGGCTAAGAAATCTTCTTGTTTTTCAACTCACGCTTTTTCACGCTTTTTTTTTCCAGCATCTCTGCAAAGGTGCTGCTGTAAAAAAAAAAAAATCTATTGAACACATTGTCCAGGTTTCCGATGATATAAAGTGTCAAACTCTGCATAAGGAGTAAATATCTCACAACAAAGACGCGTTCATACAGTATAAGTTAGAGAAGAAGAACTCCTGGAGAAAAGCTATAGTATGACAAACAGGATGATTTCAAAGTAATCTCAGATGTGGACAGAACAAAACTGTTTTCATTTAGTTCAGGAACTTATTTGAGGTTATTCGGGCTGTTAAGCAGACTTCATTCATTCATTCATCTTTTTTGTCTCGTCTTCAGAGCCGTGTTCTATTTATAGTGTCCTGCGCCCAGAAGGAAAGACGTATGTTGGTAATTTGCAAAAAAAAAAAACCTTCTGACTGACTACTATTTCATATTAAAAATGAAAATACAGATAAACAGATTCTTGTCTTAAAAATACTTATAGTTTCTACTGTTACCGCTCTGTAGTGGGATTATTTCTTATAATGGCTTGTGTTTTATTCCTCTCATCCCTCACCAATTTACCAAAGATTCCATCCATCCATCCATCCATCCATCCATCCATCCATCCATCCATCCATCCATCCATCTTCTACCGCATATCCGGGGCCGGGTCGCGGGGGCAGCAGTCTAAGTCTCCCCAGTCACTTCCTTCTGCTCTTGCCAAATTCCGTGTCCGGGGATTGGGTCTCCGAGGCCACCGCCTTCGACTGCCACCCAATCCACATTGCACCGGCCCCTTAAGGTTCCTCCTGCAGGTGGTGGGCCCACAGGAGATCGGCCCCATATCGCTCTTTCGGGCTGAGCCCGGCCGGGCCCTGTGGGGAAAGACCAGGCCACCAGGCGCTCACATGCGAGCCCCAACCCTGGGCCTGGCTCCAGGGCGGGGCCCCAGTTGCGCCATACCGGGCGACGTCACGGACCTTGATTTATCTTTTCTCATAAGGGGGTTTTGAACCGCTCTTTGTCTGGCCTGTCACCCAGGACCTGTTTGCCTTGGGAGACCCTACCAGGGGCAAAAAGCCCCAGACAACATAGCTCCTAGGATCATTCAGGCACGTAAACCCCTCCACACAATAAGGTGGTGGTTCAAGGAGGGGTTTACCAAAGATTTCAATGTTTTAATCAAACAAAGAACAACAATCAATTTATCCATTTCTAGTTATATTTATTCTTGTGTAACATCCATAAAACATTGGATAAACTCTCTCTCTCTCTCTCTCTCTCTCTCTCTCTCTCTCTCTCTCTCTCTCTCTCTCTCTCTCTCTCTCTCTCCCCCTGCTGAGACACACTGTATACTCTTTCCATAAATCCATTTGTTCTTAGTTTTAGATTATGCATGGCATCCACTATACAAATCCCTGTGAGTGAGTTGTTACTATGGAAACAATAACGTACTAAAGATTGAATTACTGTCTGTGCAACTCGCAGAGCCGCCGTTAGCTTCGGGCCGATCGGAACTCAATACTTTTAGACATTTTTTCTAACGTTATACTCATCCTATTGAAAAGTTGCTGAGTCATGACCGGATCTAAGATCCACCGCACCTGCACCGGCCATGACTTGACTCATCACAGATTTGTCAGATTCTGTTAAACGGACCGGTTATACTGTAAGCTCACCTTAAGCAAATACCTGGCCCAGGAAACTGAAAAGCAAACACAGTGCACAGTAAGTAAGTAAGACTCATGGGCGAGTAAGCAGGGGAAATTACTGTACACGGCTCTGAATCATTTCATCACTCTTCATTCTCTTCCTCTTTCAACGGCTCACTTGTATTCTAATCAGCCAGTTATTACATCGATGCCTGTATATCATTCATCAGCTCACTTCTGAGTTAGATAGGGTGTGTGTGTGTGTGTGTGTGTGTGTGTGTGTGTGTGTGTGTGTGTGTGTGTGTGTGTGTGTGTGTGTGTGTGTGTGTGTGTGTGTGTGTTTAGTGTGTATTCTTATCAGCACTAGCTTTCTGATTAGTCCCTGAAAGTTCAGTGGGGACACAGATCAAAGTCATTAATGCATTCCTTCCAATATCCAAAGCCTATTTTTCCTATTAGTCACTGCCAGCAGGAATGCAAACAATTTCACTAACAAATACCAGCATGTAGTGGACGGAGCGGATCCGGTGTTTATATCTGGAAATTGCCGTGTAATTGTTATGAATGCTTGTATGAATCTTCGCCGATCTTCAATTCGGGCTCTGAGAAGACGATTACAGGGTTTGATAAAAAGTTCAAAATACAAAGTCCATATATACATATGACAATATATACAATTAAATGGTAACGGTTTCTATAGAATACATCAGAATGGAAATGAACGACTAGATTGGATTAAGAGAAAATGGGCTCATTGTGGGCCCCTGGTGGGTTTAATCCATATGGGGTAATTGGGTGTGAAGGGGTTTCTTTGGATTATATGACATTAATTATAAAATGCATTAGCAATTAATGTTAGATTGGTAAACCGTGATCTTATCGTTATCTACCCATCCTCTACACAGCTTAGATAATAATAACACATACTTTAGAGATGCCAAGCAGCCTACAGTGCATGTTGGACTTGGAAAGAAACCAAAGAACCCGGAGGAACCCGTCAACGAGGCAGATGGAGAATGTGCAAACTCCACACACATGGCACACATGGCAGAGGCAGGAATGGAACCCTGAGCCCAGGAGGTGTGAGGCAAACCTGCTAACCACAAAACCACAATTTAACCTAACTTTGTGTTATTCGTTCATTCATGCATTCATTTTCTGACGCTTATCCAAACTTCTCGGGTGACGGCATCTCAGGCGTCATCGGGCATCGAGGCAGGATACAACCTGGACGGAGTGCCAACCCATCGCAGGGCACACACACTCTCTCATTCACTCACACACTCACACACTACTGATAATTTTCCATAGATGCCAATCAACCCTCCATGCATGGCTTTGGACCGGGGGAGGAAACCGGAGTACCCGGAGGAAACCCCCGAGGCACGGGGAGAACATGCAAACTCCACACACACAAGGCGGAGGTGGGAATCGAACCCCCAACCCTGGAGGTGTGAGGCAAACGTGCTAACCGCTAAGCCACCGTGCGTCCCTAACTTTGTATTAGTTCATTTAAAACCCAAAGTGGATTATTTGTTGTAGTAAAGTCAATCAAAAGACAAACAAAATGATTTCAAATCCTAGTTACATTAGCTGGAGCAGGACCCGCATCTGATCCACAAACCTGTATTTGTAGAGTTCACTCTGATGACAATAATAATGTCACTAATGTGAGGCAGAAGTTTGTGGTCATGGCACTCCAGACCCTTGCTAAACAAACGAGCATGGAGCTCAGTCTGTCTTCTACAAGTCAGTTCCAGTGATCAAGGTTTTATGATCAAGGTACTCCTTAGCATGAGGAGTACTGTAGTACTGTAGTTTTTACACATGTATTTAATCCACGGTTTATTCGTGACTTGCAGACCCTCTGCGTGTGCTGCTGGAGAACGATGACTGGCAGAATCACGCTTTCATGTTCCATCAAAAGCCTCTTTAAAACCTAATGACTTCGAATCTGCCAGATTTCCGAGCAGGGAGCTGGTTCTGTCCTTTCTGCACCGCTACACTGGACACATATGATCCTGGGATCAAAGTGCTACTTTAAAAAGGTAATTAGAGACCTACAACGCTCTGCAGACTTACGAAACAAAACCTCTCAGCTGGTTATCGACTCGATGGCTACATCAGGCTTGCGTGTCAGAATCCGCGACTCAAACATCTGCATGTTTTCCCCTACATTGTAGAGGAGGTCAGGCAGTGGGACAATCATCTATTTTCATGTGGGAACACACTCCCAGACAAAGCTCTCAACCACACACGCACACACACACACACACACAACACACAGAAAACATCTCCAGAAGGGAGAAGCAGACAAAGAAGAAGGCAGCAGGTGTGGGCCCTTAGAATGAATCTATTTACAGCTGTGGCAGTGGATCAAAGCTCCACACATCCACGATGAAGGCTGATGGGAACTGCACACCCCTCCTCATCCTAAAATAAAATAATAAAAAAAACACCTGAGGTTTATGACTGACCATTAATGTGTGTCCTACAGACTCCACAGAGGGCGAGCGAGTGCTCTGAGAGTGAAAGAACATGGAGTTTAGAAGCCACTGCATGACAAAACCAAACAATTTCTGCTGCATGTTGACACACAAAAGGTAAAAAAGAAAATTCCAGATACATGATATATCCTCTGGTTTGAAAAAAAAAATGTTTTCTTCATTCTTTACTTGTTACCTAGGACATATATGACAAATCTACTGTATATTATGAAATCAGGTACGCTGAGGAGACTCATTATTTAAGTCCATTTTTGAATACACAGATGATTCCTGTTAGCTTCTCAGACTTGAATCTTGGTCAATGCTGTTGAGTTCCAGCATGTTCTGATCTTTGAATGTTGGATTATAAATGTGGAAAGTTACAGAAATGACATGTTGGGTAAAGAGAAGAAAAACACTGGGGAAAAAGTGTGTAAAAGGCTACTCAGATTTACAGAGGCATAGAAACAGAAATAAATATTAAAAATGAAAAAGATTAAGTTGCTATTTAGGGGTGCACGGTGGCTTAGTGGTTAGCAAGTTCGCCTCACACCTCAAGGGTTGGGGGTTCGATTCCCGCCTCCACCTTGTGTGTGTGTATAGTTTGCATGTTCTCCCTGTGCCTCGGGGGTTTCCTCCGGGTACTCCGGTTTCCTCCCCCCGGTCCAAAGACATGCATGGTAGGTTGATTGGCATCTCTGGTAAATTGTCCGTAGTGTGTGAGTGTGTGAGTGAATGAGAGTGTGTGTGTGTGCCCTGTGATGGGTTGGAACTACATCCAGGGTGTATCCTGCCTAGATGCCCGCTGAAGCCTGACATAGGCACAGGCTCCCCGTGACCCGAGAAGTTCGGATAAGCGGTAGAAAATGAATGAATGAATGAAAGTTGCTATTTATCTCAAGCATGTACTGCTCATATACTGATGATACAGTATGACGAAGAAACCTTGAGAGGACCCAGACTCAGAAGGGAACCTCATCCTCATTTGATTGAGACACACAGTACAGTAAATAAAGCAAATGTAAATAATGTCCTTTCTACAACAGTTTATAGCCAAGTGTAATTGTGCAACCAAGAGCTTCTCGGGAACTAACAGATCAGCAGCATTTCCGAGTTCATTATAGACTCAACACTAATTCCTTCCTGTTGAAGTCTTCAAAAGTCTCCAAACAAAGCGGTGAACATTGAGATGGATGGGCTAACATGAGCAGAAATCCACATCAGGTTCCTCTCCTGTCAATTAGAAACTGGAATCATGTTTGTTGTTTTTTTTGTTGTTTCCCTTCTAGGTTTGATGTGTTGTACATCCTGAGCTGTTTTTTTCCCCTCTCCATAATTTTGCTTATTTGAGTTACTATAGTCTTCCTGTTAGCTTAGACCAGCTCAGTCTGGTCATTCTCCTCTGATTTCTCTCATCAACATCAGTTTGTGAAATACTCAAGCCAGTCCAGAGATCCAGCGATCCAGAGACAAGTCACAGAGATCACACTTTTCCCCATTCTGATGTTTGATGTGAACATTTAATGAAGCTGCTTGTGCACTGCACCGGTAATCGCGTAAATGTGCTGGTATACAGGTGTTCCTAATAAAATTGACGGTGTATAACTCCGCACAGTTTTTTTTTTTTTTTTCATTTTGATATTTTTCTCTTTCCATTCGAAAATGACAACCGTGAAAAATAATAAACATCTCCGGTCGGAATGTTAGAGGCTGTGATGGAATCTTTCGGACCTTTGCTTTGTACAGGGAGGTGGGCTGAATCCATGGGCAGTTTCCATTACAGTCTCCTGTAGTCAGCACTCACAAACGCTTCCACACGCTTCCAGCCTCTCACGCTCCGCTATAATCCACTCTCGTCCTTCTCCGTGCTTCCAGAGTCAATCAATCAAATGCTCAGTGACGAAGCAGGCCAAGCCATGGGCCATCTCGACGCATGCGAAGGTTTGGCAAAAACAAAACAGCGGACATTCGTTCGGCAAATATCGGAATAGAAAACACGTGAAACAGTTATGGAGGGGCCAGCAACAAACGTCAAGCTTAATGAAAAGCATTTGCCAGGGGTGGTATCTACTCACGTATACTGTAGACTAGTGGAACAGAGGTTGCATGAGATGTCAGAAACAAGGTTCTCCTTGTTCCTGTTTGGGTTTAGCCGCATTTCTTCCTTCTTTCTTTCTTTCTTATTTTGGACAGAAGCACTGACCTCAACTACTGAAGATATATTGCCTGAAGCAGGAGCCGATTATTATTAAAAACGGTCTCCTTTTAACACATTCAGTTCTGTTTGCCTTTAATCTACTACACCTGTATGCTGTAATGAGTTTATAAAGATTTGAGAGTCTGTTTCATCTCGACAAGGTTGTCGTCACAGGGAGGAAAGATTACCTTGGAACTGTCTTTATTGAGGTGGAAGTCTAAACAACAAATGCAATATTCATTCATTCATTCATTTTCTACCGCTTATCTGAACTACCTCGGGTCACGGGGAGCCTGTGCCTATCTCAGGCGCCATCAGGCATCAAGGCAGGATACACCCTGAACGGAGTGCCAACCCATCGCAGGGCACACACACACTCTCATTCACTCACACACTCACACACTACGGACAATTTTCCAGAGATGCCAATCAACCTACCATGCATGTCTTTGGACCAGGGGAGGAAACCGGAGTACCCGGAGGAAACCCCCGAGGCACGGGGAGAACATGCAAACTCCACACACACAAGGGGAGGTGGGAATCGAACCCCCAACCCTGGAGGTGTGAGGCAAACGTGCTAACCACTAAGCCAACGTGCCCCCCTCAAATGCAACATTAATATACAAATGTATATAAAATGCCATACTATGGTGCCCTCTATTTGTTTATGATTCACATCAAGCTACAATAAAAGTCTTAACTAATATAATATACACGATATTACAAAAATGTTTGACAGATCCAGTTTGTTCATTGTGGGAAATGATGGCTAGGTAATAACTAACATTTGTTACTTAGCTAAAAGGTATTATATGTTATATATGTATATATTACATAACAGTGCAAAATTATACTTATACTTAGCTCCTCCCATTTTAATGGGTTGTTCATAGAGGTCCAGATTTGAGAACAATTTTTAAAATGTACAGTATAAAAATTAAAACTGCATTTAACTTTGGAATCAAATCAATCTGAAAGAATTTCCTTGAATCGGAGCCTGGCATTGTCTGTCGACGCTGTAAACATCTTTTTCTTGGAAACTTTCCTAATTATCTCTTTAAGTGTATGTATTTCTCGAGCTATAAAGTACGAGTATTTTGAAAAAAAAAAAAAGAAAACAAAAAAAAAACTTTTAGGATAGCAATCCAAAGTTTGGCAGAAAGTTAGGTTTTCTTTGGAAAACATCCCAATAACATTTCTGTAACTAATCCACGTCTCTTTAAAATGAGAAACGAACTGGGAAAGCAGTCTTTCAGCATCATTTGAGTTCACCTGAATCACTCATACGTTTCCCTCTTATCTCCTTGTCTAATATCCGGGCTGAACAAAGCACTGGCACGGCAAAACGGACCTGCATGTGTGCTTTGCTTTTCACCAGATATAGCTAAGGCTCTGATGGATTGATGGAAAATGTGCAGTAACCCACTATAACTCCTCTATTCATGCTCTGTGGTCCACAGGTCCGGAGCTGGACTTGTTTTGCTATAATTGAAAGGTGCAAATAGCTTTGTGGTCACTGAAGCATATACATTTAAATGTGTTTAAAAGGTTAGATCTAAAAAAAAAAAAGAAATCCACTGAGAGGAAAATGACGGAGTCTCCTCGGAAGGAGACTGCATCTTAGGGGGGGACTGGGATAATATGATGGACTGAATTATTTCTAGCAAAAATTTCAGGCTAAAATGAATAAAAGTTTTATCCAAACATTAACCATTGTTTTATTAATTAAACAAACCAAAATTTTAGATTTAAAATGACCAAACATATAAGATTCAGTAAAATCTGGATCAATAAAAATGAAAAGCAATCTGATGTGCTGGATCAAGTACTGTACTATTTTATAAGCCACTAAACAGTAAAGACTATTCATGCAGAAATATATAGGCAATGTATGGGAGAATTTTATTACATTTTATATATGCTTTGATATTCTCCATCATATATCAACAAATAAGTTTCTTCATTTGTTTAGTTTTAATGTATGCAAAACCATATTACGTATATGCCAATGTATATATATATATATATATAAATATATATAAAATGTATTTTCTATCCCTGGGTTGCAGTTTTAAAGGCCAGAGCTTGTGTTAAATGGAAGATGATGTCATGCTATTAAAAAATCCATATCTCATTCCAAGAAATGTATCCATATCTCATATTCAAGAAAAACCTGTTAACCTTGGTATGAATTGCATGAAAGTAAAAGTGTGTGAAAAAAGAGCCATGTACATCGACGTAAGCGTGTGAGTAACCGAACTTATTGATATATTGATGTAACTTTAGGACTTTGGTACCTGCTCTCAATGACCTTTGCTGATTGTCGATATGTGGAGAGCAAAAAATACAAGAAAATCAAGGATACAATTGATTTGGCAGCCCCTGGATAATACTCAGAAAGTGATGTTTAAGGGCAGGCTTGTTTTTATATTTCAAAGGTTTTAGTTTACTTTACTTTAGATTAGATTAGATTAGATTAGATTAGATTACATTACATTCAACTTTATTGTCATTGTGCAAGGTACATGTACAGAGCCAATGAAATGCAGTTAGCATCTAACCAGAAGTGAATAGATGGCTTATTTACAAGTGGCATCCTAATAAATAAGTATAAATAGGTTATACAGAAGGTGTAGTAATATGTAGTAATATGTAGTAATATGTATATATAACTGAATAAGGGTAAATATAGTGTGGTTTTCATATAGGTATGATAAAGTATGAAGTGGTATGAGATGTATAAAATGAATGTCATTATGAATATATATATATATATATATATATATATATATATATATATATATATATATATATATATATATATATATATATATTCATAATGACATGTATATTAGATATATACATGTCATTATGAATATATATATATATATATATATATATATATATATATATATATTCATAATGACATGTATATATATATATATATATATATATTATATATATATTATATATATATATATATATATATATACATGTCATTATGAATATATATATAATATATATATATATATATATATATATATATATATATATATATATATATATACATATATACATATATACATATATATATACATAATGACATTCATTTTGTACATCTCATACCACTTCATACTTTATCATACCTATATGAAAAACCACACTATATTTACCCTTATTCAGTTATATATACATATTACTACATATTACTACATATTACTACACCTTCTGTATAACCTATTTATACTTATTTATTATATATATATATATATATATATATATATATATATATATATATATATATATATATATATATATATATATATATATATATACAGAATAAACAGAATAAATATGGTTGGACATACAGAAGTGTAATGATAGTTTAGAAACCCAAGATGTCAAATGCTACCTACACAAATTGCCATACATTTGACATAAATTAATTTGATGACTACTTATTTACTGTAGCTTGCAATTTCTATCTGACTGTAAGTAAGATTTTGCAGATCTAGCAATCGTTACAGTTTAATCTTTTTTCCCATAACAGAAGTAAAAAAAAGTTTATTATATTTCCACAGAACAAACTCCAGCCCTATCGTTCCACTATGCAAAATATTTGGCTTATTATTCATCTGTAAGACCTCTGAACCCTCTTAAATACTAGAAATATTTTCATATGCAACAACATTCCTTCCTAAGTCTAAATCGGGGAACTGAAGTGAGATGTATCAGCACAATATAAGCTCAGGAAGTGAACAGAATAACAGAAATGCTTCAGGAAACAAGCAAATTGGACAGTCTAGGGCTTTATGTGAACTGCTGACCCATTGTCTGTCTTCAGGCTGAGACATCCAGCCAGACCATGTGTAAAGACTTAATACAGGACACTTTACTGAAACTCAAGGAACTAGAACATAATCATATGTAGACACACAATCTAAAGTAACTCCTAATAGTCAAATTGTAATCTTGATGGGAAAAACACAGAATAGCTCAAATCCAACAGCACCCAAGAAACACATTAGAGCAATTCCTTAAACTTCTGATCTACAAGTCTGATCTACAAGTCTGATCTACAGGTCTAAACTTTCCTTGGTTTAACCTTGATAATCAAAATACAAGTAACAGTGTAAGCAAAAGTTAGTACACATGATACCTTCATGATCTCCGCAACCTTGGATTAGTGCCATAGAGTGCAATTGGACATTGATGAGCTAATCTTCTACAGTGCTTTTTTTTAATGCACTATAATTAGCAATTCCTAGAATCTTTCGAGGCTTTTCTTTTGCGAGTGGAATGAAGCAGAGACAGCAGAGGATCAAGGACACTCTCTGAAAAGACTCTTTTAATGCTGCTGGTGTTCAGAATCACTGCTGATGGAGATTCGATAGATCTTCCTACGTACTGTAAATATCCAGTGCTGGTGCTAAAAAATGAAATGAATAGTGGTACTGTTGAGACACTGACATTGCTATGGTGCATTGCATCATGGGTATAAAATAAATGGGTATGAAATAAAGAGCATGAGTTGGTGTGAATTCCAGATGAAGTTTTTCAGAAGTCCATATATTACAAGTACACAATGGAACCAGTGTATGATAACTTAGGAAACACTACTTTTTAAGGTACAGGACTACTTTTGATTTTATTTGGCAGTCAGTGCTAGACATTGCTCAGAATATGCAGGATTATAAGAAAGACATCATTTAGAGAAAGGAGTTCTATTTCAGAGTCTGTGCTTGGAGAACTACATTTTAGGATATGTGCTTGGAGATGCACATATGGGGAGATTTCTATAGTGGAAAGTCAGCAGAAAGCACAACAGCAAGCATAAAGAGCAACACAACAACAAAATAAAAAAAAAACACAAATTCAGCTAATTCAAAAACAGAACAAAACAAAAAACAGCAAATTAAAAAGAACAACAATGCCAAAAATAAACAACAACACAAAAGTAAATTCAAAAATAAAACCAAAAAAAAAAATCAACAACACAGCAGCAAATTCAAAAACAGAACAAAGTAAAAAAAAAAATTAAGTTAAAAAGTAAAAAAATAAAACATCAAAACCAAGACAACACAAAGGGTCAAAACTTCAAAAGCAAAAAAAAAAACAACAACAAAAAGTCAAAAGCAAAAAACACAACAGCAAATTAAAAAAAAAAACAACGCAATAAATAAATAAATAAATAAATAAATAAATAAATAAATAAATAAAGTTAAGGTACTTTACTTACTTTAAGGTACTTTATTCACTTTACTTACTATAAATAAATAAATAAATAAATAAATAAATAAATAAATAGACAGACATACAGACAGACAGACAGACAGACAGACAGACAGACAGACAGACAGATAGATAGATAGATAGATAGATAGATAGATAGATAGATAGATAGATAGATAGATAGATAGATAGATAGATAAATAAATAAAAATCAACAGCAGCACAAAAACAAAACAGCAAATGCTAAATCATGACAACAAAACCACAACAGCAAAATCTACAAAGCTCTACACCCTGACTTGAACTAAAACAGAAGGTCTAAAAATATCCCATGTTCCTTGGTTCACAAGAATAAAAAACTTGACGCATGAGGGTTCAGTTTAATTTGGTAATGTGTCTTTCTTTTTGTCTTCAGCATGAAAATCTGTCGGATAAATGTCATATTTGGTATTTGTGGTAAAGTATATATATATGCGATCTCTATTTCATAGTCTATAATGCTTACCATTTCTTTAGACTGGTCGCGGCTCTTAATTTCTCTCCATGCAATTTACAGCTGTGTGACTGTTCAATCATCATCTTATTTTAAACAAACAAAACAAAACATGTGAAAGACACATGTTTCCACTCATCCTCAAGATGCCAGGGATATAACATGGCAAGCGGTACAGAACACATACTCAGATTTATCTTACGCACAGACAGTGAGGATTGAGTACTGAATCTGAGGACATCAGCAATCAGGCCTAAATATACAGACTTCAGACATAAATACAGACTTCAGACATAAATTCAGACCTAAACAGTTTTTGGCCTGTAAATAAACATTATTAGAACACATTATTTATCTATTAATAGTATCGTCCTGTTACAGTCTACTAAAGGAAAGAGACAAGCGGATTAATATAGAATTAAAGCATAATAAAATGCTTATGATTATTATGATTTCATGACTTTGATTGATATCTTGTGTCTTAGTTTAGAAAATAATAAACGGTGGATTTCATAAAGATTTTTATTATGATAATCACTATTACATTTACAGCATTTATCAGACACCCTTATCCAGAGTGACTTACACTGAGCAACTGAGGGTTAAGGGCCTTGCTCAGGGGCCCAGCAGTGGCAGCTTGGTGGACCTGGGGTTCGAACCCATGACCTTCCGATCAGTAGCCCAACACCTTAACATCCCCTATTACACTATTACTCCTTAACATATATATATATATATATATATATATATATATATATATATATATATATATATATATATATATTACAGGTGAATAGAAACCAAACTAATATAATATGAAAGCTCTCTTTTTCATTCAGGTTTATTTTCTCGAGTGTTTTATGTATTTTATGACTTTATAGCCCGGCTGCTTACGTTATTGTATTATGTACGACTGATAAGGATATAGGCTAATGCTTCCGATATCATCGGTTCAGCCTGAAGTATTAGTTTTAGATATTCAGATCCTCTGAGAAGTGCAGTGCTGCAGAACATTCGGTTATTGTGTGCAGGCGATTATAGCGGAAACTCTAAAAGTAAAAAAAAAAAGAAAGAAAGAAAGAAAGGAAATGAGTCTGAATTGCGCGTTATGACGCATAGCTTGAATACACAGCGACGTGCAAGTGAGCACAAAGGTTTTACATCAGAACTTTATCTTTTTTTTTTTTAAAGAGCAACACCTGGAGTGTTAGAGTGTTAGAGTGCTCTTCATGCATCATCTCCTTTAGCCTTTATTTTCTCCTGGCATGCCATCTCTTCGTGAGGCATCCTTTTTCTGGAGATTTATGCTCCTCCATGGTTCTTGGCTTGTCCGGGTTGAAAAGGGTTGAAACAGCCCCAAGCTGTGGCTCATATAGAGGAGGAGGAGGAGGAGGAGGAGTGGGAACGAGCATGATACGCGTTCTGTTGGCCCAGCTGAGCTCTTGTTCGTGGAGCAACGTGGGCTCTCATCCAGCCTCCAGCACGCACACTGCAGCACATCTTCCTATCCCGGAGGCTTTCTCACTCACGTCTCAGCACTGCCCCATCATGCTTTCATTACCATGTTTAGGCACTCCATTTTTTTTTTCCATGCCTAGGCAAAACTCCATCTGTGTTCGCTCGCTCCAGAAGTGCAGAGCAACTGGGCTGACATGGGTGATGCTGGACCGTGTGAATGCATAACACTGCAAGTGGTTCGTGTTTGGTCTGCTTGTTGTCCCAGAATGTGGAAAGGTGTCTGAGAATGCTGACAGTTTCTTGAATGGAACAAGACACAGACGAATATCTGTCTGCGTTAACCCGCTTCATCTGTTCGGGGCAGATTTTTCAAATTCAACAATAATGAAAACATGAATATGTTACGTGCTTGGACCGGTTTTTGACCTGAAAATTTAAAGAGAACAGATTTTCTGAAACAAAAATAGCATTTCTGTCTCTCAATCCCCTTACACGTATTCCATCTATGCATGAACAACTGCCTTTATGAAAACAGAAGGGCTTTAGTGTGCCTATTTTCATAAATATGACATTTAGATTTACATGCACTCGTTTGGCAGATACGTTTATTCAAAGCAACCTACAAGTGAGACAGATTACAATCAAAGCTGAACAGATGAGGATTAAGGCTGTTGCTCATGGGTTCAATAGGACAGCTCATGCAAGCAATCCTGGGATTTAAACCTCACAACATTCACACTAATCACTGAGCTATTGATTGAAGGTTAACTTCCACGTAATAAATAATCTGGGAATGATGATAAATAGGATGAACATAGAGTATATCTGGTATTCATTTTGAATCAAAAAGCTACATATGGATAGTGAAGTAATGCAGTGAAGAAGGTTATTAAGATCCTTCGGTTTATGACAAAGAATATATCTAGAGCAAGAATACGGCTGCAGAGAATTTTCTAGTTTCTTTTTCTTCTTTGCCCCTGACAATAGTCAGCATGAATCATATATTCAACCACACCGATGCTTGCTCAGTCCCATGTTCTGCCTAGTTAACTAATCAAAGCACAGACTATGGAAAATAAGCCAGTATTTGAATCCAGGAGAGATGGTGCCAATCCAATACCCAGTGAGCTATTCCAAAAAAGCGGGTGTGTAGGAGTTGCGATCATGTCAGTTGTGTGGAAATAATTCACAATTTTTATTTTTAATATGTTTTCGATAACCTGATAATTACCTTCCTCCGATAGCATACAACACCTAAAAACCAGCGAAGGTGAAGACAAATACATGTTTTCTTTTGACATGTGAAGCCATCCGGCTTTTTTTATTTACTTATTTTTTTCAAACTGCTGCTCCTGCTGCGTCACATGGCAGTGTAACGCCCTGAGGAAAGTGATAGCTACCATCCCTTACACTCAGACTGCAAAGAAAATTTGTCTTCCTTGGTTCCTTGGAGCACGGTGGCTTAGTGGTTAGCATGTTTGCCTCACACCTCCAGGGTTTGGGGTTCGATTCCCGCCTCTGCCTTGTGTGTGTGGAGTTTGCATGTTCTCCCCGTGCCTCGGGGTTTCCTACGGGTACTCCGGCTTCCTTCCCCGGTCCAAAGACATGCATGGTAGGTTGATTGGCATCTCTGGAAAATTGTCTGTAGTGTGTGAGTATGAGAGTGTGTGTGTGCCCTGTGATGGGTTGGCACTCCGTCCAGGGTGTATCCTGCCTCGATGCCCGATGACGCCTGAGATGGCACAGGCTCCCCGTGACCCGAGAATAGTTTGGATAAGCGGTAGAAAATGACTGAATGAATGAATGAATGAACTCCAAAGTTTTGGATATTGAACTCAAGTTTGTTAGTTTTCAGAAATGAAACTTAAAGTAATCTATAGTCTTGACAACTTGTAAGTTGAACCAAATCTTGACTTTAACTTGAGTTTACTCACATTTTCAAGGCAGCAGGTGAACTTTCCTTTCTGAGTTGAACCATCTTGAACTGTTTCGCGGCGTATTTGTTTTGACTCCGACTAATTAAACGCCGGATCATAATTACGTCTTGCGAACATACGGTACATAAGTATAAAGATCAAAATCACAGCAAATGGATATTTCAAAAGTCAAACAGACACAAAGTCAAAGTAAGCAGGGCTTAAAATCAAATAATTGGACAGAAAATAAACCATGGAGCCACAAAGGACTGGACTGGACTTGAGCAAAGCCTAACAAGATGTGAAGGGTGTAACTGGCACTGATGATTTAATAGACGTGATATTACGAACATGGCTAGACTAGTAGACAGGGAGGAGTGACGGCAGGCGTGTCAGCGTTCTATACAAAAGCAAATGTGGCTATGATAGTCTACAGAGCTGTCAACACACAGGACTCACCATGACACGACAACCTCAGAGACACCCCCTGTTCACCAATAAACCAAACCAGCCTCACCCCAAACTAAATTCAGAAGGTTTTTTTTTTACTCTGATGGATTTCTCTTGAATAAACTATTTTGAAAAGCTAAAACCTCTACTCCTCCACCCTTACGCTAATTTGTAAGGTTTGAAACTCTGAAATTTGTGCATATGATGGAAGACAAAACCTAGGGGTTGTGCTGTTAGCCCGTTGTGCCCGTTATTGTCCAGAAGTTGATAACTTTCCAACAGCAAGACATTTTATTTCGTTTATTCCACAGCCAACAATGAAATGTTTTTATTTATTAAAGAATGATGAAAACAAATTAGTTCCTATTATCGCTTATGTTACAGCAGCTAGAAATACTTTTTCACCCACCACTGTTTTTTTCTCTCGCTCTCGCTAGCTAGTTTACTACTGTTACTATGGACTGCCATGACATCAGAAGACAGCAGACAAACTCCCCTCTTCCCTTTCTTCAAGGTAGGTCACATCGTTAGTATATCACCCTGACCTGTGGTTTTACCCATTGATTGATTTTTTAATATATCTCTCACTCACTCACTCACTCACTCATTTTCTACCGCTTATCCGAACTTCTCGGGTCACGGGGAGCCTGTGCCTATCTCAGGCGTCATCGGGCATCGAGGCAGGATACACCCTGGACGGAGTGCCAACCCATCACAGGGCACACACACACTCTCATTCACTCACACACACACACTACGGACAAATTTCCAGAGATGCCAATCAACCTACCATGCATGTCTTTGGACCGGGGGAGGAAACCGGAGTACCTGGAGGAAACCCCCGAGGCACGGGGAGAACATGCAAACTCCACACACACAAGGCGGAGGTGGGAATCAAACCCCCAACCTTAAAGGTGTGAGGCGAACGTGCTAATCACTAAGCCACCATGCCCCCCCTTTTCATATATCTATGAAAAATTTATTTTTTTTTTTTTGCTCACATCTGGGCGGACTGACCGCTTACTGGAATCTGCCATGTTTTCCTTCCCGAACAGACTGAGACGAGGCGGAGTGAAGGAACATTGATGAGTGTCTACTAAAAGACTGACAAGAAGCCCATGTAAATAAGGACAAGTTGTACAGCTCATAGGGAAGTTTTCCAGAAGGCTTTTCCATCCATATATCCAGTTTCTGTACCACTTATCCTACAGTACACAGGGTCACAAGGAGCACAGAGTCAATCCCAGGGGAATCGAGGCAAGGTGGATATCCTGGATGTGTGCCAAACCATCACAAGGCACAATCACTAAAACTAGGGGAGATTTAAAGATGCAATACATGCTTTTAGACCAGAGGAGGAAACCAGAGTACCCAAGGAGGAAACAGGAAGATCTCTATAAGCTCAGAGCAGAGAGAGAGAGAGAGAGAGAGAGAGAGAGAGAGAGAGTGTGTGTGTGTGTGTGTGTGTGTGTGTGTGTGTGTGTGTGTGTGTGTGTGTGTGTGTGTGTGTGTGTGTGTGTGTGTGTGTGTGTGTGTGGTCTCCTTATCCTTGTGGGTTTATTTGGACACCAACAATATATAAAAAGATGCTACACACACACACACACACACACACACACACACACACACACACACACACACACACACACACACACACACACACAAATCAAGGGTCTTTGTGACCTTTTTCAATTATTATTTATAGAAACTGAACTCTTTCAAGTAGCATCTTGCCACTAACTCCCACTCGTCTCTCTGCCCTCCACACCGGCCTACAGGATCTTTATGGCCATTTAAAGGAGCCTAATAGAAAACATACGGTCGGTGTGAATAAATGACTCAGACGTCCATACTCCCACGCATGGACACGCGCATACACACACATACATCCACACCACCAGCTTCTCAGGGGCTTTTAATTGAAGACACTTGTGAACGGATGTGGGCACGGATCCAGGACGTATTCCTGAAATTCTTGCACTGGAGATGGAACCAGATGGACTGAGAACTAAAACCAGCTGGCCAAGGCAAGTGAGGGCTAAAAAGAGTCAGGACAGGCCTCAGGTAGAGCTTCTTGACACACTTACATGATAGGTCAGGTGGGTTGTTTGAACGATGATATTCGTTTCTGCAGATTTAAAATAAGACACGACTTAAAAAAATTTACTAATTAAACAGATATTTGGTTCAGGATTTATTAACATGTGGAACACATTTAGTTATTATAATAGAGCTATGACAAGTCCAAGACCACTAGGAATTTATCTAAAGGATGATGGGTCATATAAAGTCAAGCCAATAACAGCTATTATTCCACCACAGCAGTCTGATCACAAACCGTCCCAAATTTATCAGAGTAGAGACATTTCTGTTAAAGGACCCGAGGCTGATTTGATGTCCTGGCCCATACATCCAAGAACTTTACTGTAAATGAGTAATTACTGGGGTCAAGATCGTGGTATTTCCACATCACACATCATCATCATCATCATCATCATCATCATCACTGGTCAAACACAAACCTCCTTAGCAGACCAGCACTGTTGTATAATATTTGAAATATCAGACAAACTATTATGCTTGGTTTATGAGAGCTGACATGGCAACAAGAATGCTGCAGTCTATTACAGGGCATCATGCGCAAACACACACACACACACACACACACGCATTTCCTGGAAGGAAACCACAGAGAACCCAGAGGAAACCCATACAAAGGATGGAAGTCAGGGACCTAGTGCAACAATCCAACATTCATTCATTTATTCATTCATTCATTCATTAATTTTCTACCGCTTATCCAAACTTCTCGGGTCACGGGGAGCTTGTGTCTATCTCAGGCATCATCGGGCATCGAGGCAGGATACACCCCAGAGTGCCAACCCATCACAGGGCACACACACACTCTCATTCACTCACACACTACGGACAATTTCCCCAGAGATGCCAATCAACCTACCATGCATGTCTTTGGACCGGGGGAGGAAACCGGAGTACCCGGAGGAGGCACGAGGAGAACATGCAAACTCCACACACACAAGGCGGAGGTGGGGATCAAACCCCCAACCCTGGAGGTGTGAGGCGAACGTGCTAACCACTAAGCCACCGTGACCCATCAACAATCCAACAATTTAGTGTAAATGAGTGTAATGTATAAAAAAAGCATGAAAAGAGTTAAGTGCAGTATGGACCATGGGTAGAGAAAGTATTTAAGCAGACCAAACAAATTTTAAAAACAAATCTATAGCATTTCAGATACAAAAAAATTAGACTCATCTGTTGACAATCGAATTGAAAATGAACCCGAAGCAAGCTCATCCAACCAGATGACACAAACTTTCAGAGCTTTTTCATTACTGATAAGATGGTTGAGGTAGATGGCCAAGCTGTCCCTGTTGTCTGTTATGCTCTCTGCATTAGAGATGCTGTACCACGACTGACCCTGTGCTCGGACCCCAAATAACCTTCTTCTTTGTGTCCTCCGGGTGTCTCATCTGTTCAGAGTTCACGGTGTTAGTCAAAACTGCTAACATGTGGCACTACGATGAAACAAAAAATATAACCACTTCAAACTTTCTTATCATAAATGGTTAATCATCAAAAAAAAGGTAGCTTCTGTCACCATTCAGACATGTTTGATGTTTAATGGAAGGAAAGCAGATCCTTATGTTTTTAGAGAGCACAGTTCATCCGAAGCAATCCTAAATCGAAACATAAAAACGTCTCGGGGAAAAAAAATCACTCCGTCATTTGTACAATTTATTCTAAACTAGCTATGCGGTAAATTTTAAAAACACGGGATTTATCTGCAATCTTGTCCGTTCGTTTCTTTTCAACTGACTACATGTCATCCGGAAAAACACGATTAATTACTGGACCGTCTAAGGCTTGACTCTGGGTTTTTTAGCCTTTAGTATTTTATTGTTAATAGCGACTGGAGTTAATAGAACTAGAACAATCATAGCCTTATTGAACTCATCTTCACATGTTGTTGATGTTTTAGCCTGCCAGGTCGGGCAGAAACTGTGTGGTCTGGTTAAAATAAAACGTTTTAAAATAGAACAGAGAGAAATCGAGAGAGAAATAGAAGTGGAAACATGTCTGTACAGCAGGTTTTTATAGTAAATTCTTATAGGGCTGCCAACATTTTTTTAGTTTTCACACTAGACGTTTTGCATTTTTACTGACGCCAGTACCCAATTATGTCACTACGCATCCTTATAAAGAGATCCACTGTTATCTTTAAACTGTCAGGACCGATTTTTCTCCGTTAATGACCGAGTAAAGCTCTCAGTCAGAGTTAATAGTTAATAGTTCAAATGCCACACGGTGTTGATCTAAACCTCGGTG
The DNA here is from genome assembly GCF_022655615.1 of Tachysurus fulvidraco. Lineage (NCBI taxonomy): Eukaryota > Metazoa > Chordata > Actinopteri > Siluriformes > Bagridae > Tachysurus > Tachysurus fulvidraco. Next base: position 22,825,353 of record NC_062531.1, on the reverse strand, counting down.
GCTCACGCAGAATAACTCAGCGTGTTTCATCTATTTTGCTTTGTAATGCATTTTAGCGTTAAATCGAATATGTTTCTAATAAGCTAGAACTGTCGTGGTAAAAGCAAGTGAGGACCAAATGCAGTGACTGGAAACACTCATCGAGAAGCATCACGAGAGCCCACGGGCGAGCCAAAGAGGAGAGAAAGAAAAACACAGACCCAATAAAAACCTGGGAAACTGGAATAGCAGCTGCGGATTTTCCTGAGCTGATGCTATCCTTTACACCTCTCGTTGGTGTGTTTATAAATTTCTTTACAGTGTGTGTTTTGCTTTCAAGATCCGTTTTACATGAACAGAGTCACGGTATTTGGTCGAAAAACAAAGTACTGGTTCTTCCATAACAGCAGCCAAGAAGCCAAGCAAATAGGAAAAAGATTAGTCAATAAGCAGGTGCGAAGATTTTCATCTGTCAGAAAGAAGAACGATGGATTTCGGTCTAATTTGTCGAACGACCCTTGACATGCAAGAATAAACAGTACAAATATCATCTCTAGGCTGTTTTTTGGGGGTCGGATTCTCAGCCTGCGATCTGCTGCCTGGTTGAGAAGAGGTTCTTGCGGTTGTGAAAGGTGATTTCATCCTGGACAGCCACCCACATTCATCTCCAGTGTGTGTCTCTGCAGTGGATGTTAACCTGTCAAGAGGTTCACACACATTCTGCTAGGAGATGTTCACAATAGAGTCAGTTGGGTGACGTACACGCGTAAAGTCGCCCTACACCTGCAAAATTCCGTGCCACAGATAATCCATGTTTGGCTCTCGTTGTTGCCATGACCTTTATTATCAAGCGGATCAAAACGAGTAGTTTAAAAACAAATCTGTAGCAGTTCAGGTAAAAAAAATATAGCTCAGAGACTCCAGTTTGTGTTTTTTTCCATTGTCGCTTGCTTAGTAGATCATCTATTCTCTTAGCCAATCGCATGCTTTTATGCAAATGATGTATATAAAGCAAGCTCATCCAACCAGAGACCTGCTACAAGGCTAGAGACGTTAGGTTGTTTTTCAGCGCTAATTAGGTGGTCGAGGGTTCAAGATTATTCTGAATCTTAACAGTGTTTTCAGTGCGCTAGTTGAGCAAGGAGCTTCTATAACAAGGGTAAGATACACCATTCATACATAGATAACTAAACAGAAAATAATATCTACAGACCATGAGACCATCGTTGGTCCACAGGTTGTCCTTCCCTGGACCACGTTTGGTAAATAATACATAACATATTCCTCCTCTTAACATAATTAACCTCACTGTCAGTCGTTTTAAATGCTATGGTTGATGGATGAATAGCAAAATGCTGGGATCTGACAGATCAAGAATTGTAAACACGATCGACTCTATCAGATGTCACCTAGATGACAATCCCATTTGAGATCGGTTCTTCTCAAGGTTTCTTCTTCTTATCGTCTGAAGATGTTCTTCATTGCCACCCTTGTCTCATCATTGGCTTGCTCATTAAGGATACGTAATTTTAAGTCACTTTAAATTTTAAACATTGTAATTATTATTATTATTAAATTCATAATAATAATAATAATAATAATCTTCTCTAAAGCTGTAAAGACAATATCCATTGTTACAAATGCTAGACAAATAAAACTGAATTGAATTGTTGTATTTTATAATAATCTTTACAGTAAAATCTATCAACTTTACCATAAATTGTTTAAACAAATAACAGTTTTTCATGAATTTTAATTAATTAATAAAATAGTTTAAAAAAATAAATCTACCAAAACCTTTGGTATTAAAAGGTAATGTAATGAAACAATAGACTGCAACATATTAAAAACTAGAAAAGAAAGAAAGAAAGAAAGAAAGAAAGAAAGAAAGAAAGAAAGAAAGAAAGAAAGAAGAAAGGAAGGAAGGAAGAAAGAAAGAAAGAAAGAAAGAAAGAAAGAAAGAAAGAAAGAAAGAAAGAAAGAAAGAAAAAAGAAAGGAAAACAAACAAAGAAAAATAAGTCACTTTAGTGTCTCTTCATAGAAATTACAATTGATTGAATTACATTTTCTATGGGTTTTTTTTCAGCAGGGGTTTTCTTTTTCAACCGCTTTTCACTTAACATTCTTTTCTTAAAATCATGTTCTACATTTTATTTGTGAGAAATAAAGTATTACATTTTAAAACAGAAACTCAAATACATAACACATTTTCTTAACAAAAATCCCAGTTACTCTTTCCAAATATTTCCAATGTTCATTAAAAATGTTCATGTTCATTTGGCTTTTAGAACAATACTGGATGTAATAATGAATATAACAGTAAACAAATTAACCTAATCCTTTTGGCAACCGTAATCGTCCTCGACATCTAGCTTCCCCGGTTTAACTACAGACAAATGCACGGCATGTACCGACTGTAGTGAGTAACACGGGTCTAATGAACAACAGAACAAATCTTGTGATTCTGTGAATACGTTTGAAAATTAGATTCACCTCACGATAATAGTGACACAAACATAAACCTTAGACTAAACAGAAACCCATACAAAGATCTTCACCTCCATGTAGCACTCAGTACGGCAAAGTTGTCTATTATGCCTATTTAATCATATTATACTATATGAAACACAATGCATGTTTTTATTATTATTATTATTATTATTATTATTATTATTATTATTATTATTATTATTATTATTATTATTATTATAAATGTCACAGTATGATATATTTCAAATTTAATAAACATTTCCTGATGCACATTGCAATATTTCATTGTATGTTTTTTATATGATATATACCTCTAATGGGGGGGGGGGGGGATTCCCGCCTCCGCCTTGTGTGTGTGGAGTTTGCATGTTCTCCCCGTGCCTCGGGGGTTTCCTCCGGGTACTCCGGTTTCCTCCCCCGGTCCAAAGACATGCATGGTAGGTTGATTGGCATCTCTGGAAAATTGTCTGTAGTGTGTGAGTGTGTGAGTGAATGAGAGTGTGTGTGCCCTGTGATGGGTTGGCACTCCGTCCAGGGTGTATCCTGCCTCGATGCCCGATGACGCCTGAGATGACAGGCTCCCCGTGACCCGAGAAGTTCGGATAAGCGATAGAAAATGAATAAATGAATGAATATATCTCTAATTCATTTAATATAACTTATAAATTATTATTTATTATTACTATTATTTATTTTTTATTTGCTTTATTATTTTCATTTTAGCCTCTAGGGTTCAAAGTGCCAACTTAAACAGACTTAAAAAGACTGAGGTTGATAAAAGCATAACGTGTGCATTGGGTGTAGATTTGATCACACTTTACATTTGCTTTGTCAATTAAACAAACAAACAAACAAGCAAACAAACAAGCAAGCAAACAAACAAACAAACAAACAAACAAATAAATAAATAAATAAATAAATAAATAAATAAATAAATAAATAAATAAATAAATAAATAAATCGGATAGCAGTATTTTTCCCAGGTGTTTCCCATTGTTTATTCCAGAACTGACAACAGATCCTGTTCTGAACATTCTGTTATTTTTGCATGCACATTATTGTAATATAACTTTTTTGGCAGGTTGTGCCCACAGCTGGAGTTTGGAGATGCTACAGGTGTTACATGTGAACAGCTAAATGCTGTGTGCGTGACAGTGCAAGAGATCCTGTTGTTCTGGGTTGAGGAAAGTACGGATTTTGTCCAAGTTCTGAATATTTATTTGCCATTTAGGCATCGATCACAAAAATAGAAATTATTACAGGCATAGAGCCACAGATTCGATCACTTCACACAAACTCAGAAGGCTAAAGCAGACCATTGTCCATCATTTAAATCTTTAACCCGGAGAAAATTTCCAATACTTACTATCAATTTACTGTAGCCCTCAGAACATTTTTATATAAACAAACCTGGCAAGAAAAACACATAAGACATTCTTCCATAAGACATTCGACTTAGTTGGTGTTTTGGTGATGGAGATGGAGAACACTTCCCTCTGAAATCTCCCAAGTGTTCGACTGGGCTCTGACGTGCTGAGTTTGGAGGCCATAGCATATAATCGACTTAACTGTCCTCTTCATCAAGCCATTCAGAAAGCCCTCGTTCCTTGTGCGAGGGGGCGGAGTCAACCCATGCAGGACACCACGCCCATCCGAATGGAAAAGTTTCGTCACAGGATAAACGTTTTTGTTCTGCAAGTGGACTCTAGTGATGGCAGCAGAATAGATAGATAGATAGATAGATAGATAGATAGATAGATAGATAGATAGATAGATAGATAGATAGATAGATAGATAGATAGATAGATAGATAGATAGATAGATAGATAAATGCCCCTTATACATGGTAGCGTAACAGAACAACTAGTTTTTCCTTTTATTTGTTACCCAGTTGTATCTAACCTTAATGTATCTCATTCATTCAGCTGAAGCTAAAGGCTAAATCTGGTCAGGTTTACATGTGGAGCCTGCAATAGAATTGTTGTGTAATGAAGTTTGCTCAGGTGTCCGTGCACACACCAGACAAACACAAAGAGAGAGAGAGAGAGAGAGAGAGAGAGAGAGAGAGAGAGAGAGAGAGAGAGAGAGAGAGAGAGAGAGAGAGAGAGAGAGAGGATAAGCTTTTGATATGACCACAACAGACCCAGCAGAAACCAAAACCAAATAAAACCAAGCTGTGGCCCTTTCCATTTAACATAAAATGCCTAAAAAGGTTTTTGTTGTTGTTGTTATTGCAGTGATTATTGTTCCTAACGTGATTACTCAAATTATCCACGAACTGTGGGTTTTTCAGATTCCTCTTGTGGTGGAGAAATTGGATTTCTTTCAAAGCATCCTGACTGACTCAGCTGTCTGCTTTAATACATTTAGGATCTCATATCTGCTCCCATCTCAGCTATTGCCGCTGTCATGCTGCGCAAAGTTGCTGCGTGATGCCTTCCAGACATCTCAGTGCACCGTATGAGTCATATGTGACGCACATTTTAACACTCGGGCCTGAGCCTGAAACGCACCTCTGGTTTTCAACACCCATCTCTGGAATTAGAGCTAAAAATACCCCCCCGAAAAAGAACATCTGCTCCATAAAGCTCTTGCATGGTCCGCAGAATTTAATAGTGACGGTCTGCAAGGGCACAGAGCGTGGGCCACTAAATCTGCCCTAATGATACAGTCTTTTTTTAATGCTTTATTCTAAAAATATGTATTTAATTGTGACTGGAATCGTCCTGGGAAATATCTGAATGCTATTACTCCTGTTATAACTGAACGTTCGCGGTGTTTAACGGCTTCGATAACACCGCGTTTCGGGCTAACGGCATTATGATGTCACATGTAATTATGTCTTGAGCTTATAAGTATCACGTCCATGGTGTACACTCAATGGCCACTTTATTAGGAACATTCGTACACTATTACAATTCAATGCATACAATGAGGAATGGAATCTCGGTCAGTTGAACCGTAGACGTATTTCAGAAACTGTTGATTTCCTCAGATTCCCATATATACTGTATAATGGTGCAAATAAAATAAAAAAAATAAAAAAAAATCCAGTGAGCAGCAACAAGCAGAAATGACTTCTTAATAAGGGCAATCAGAGGAGAACAGGTGGACCTGTTTGAACTGACAGGAAGGCTATTATGATAACTCAAAAACTCATCACTCTTTACAACTGTAGTGCACAGAAAAGCAACCCACATCATGTCAAACCTTGAAGCAGATGAGATATATCAATGAAACCTAGAAGAACAGGAATC